>NC_061118.1:24283936-24511436 GCF_002878395.1 Capsicum annuum | reverse complement strand
AATTAAAATTTATATCTAGAAATATTACATTTTCTAGAATAACCAATTTGACAAGGATGTTCATTTCGAAAGAAACATAATAGTGAATGAATAAGATATACTACTAGTGTCACGACTCAATTTATCAAGTCATGATAGCACTTACTTTAACCCACAAGTAAGTAAGTCAAATCATAGCCCAAAATGATAAGTAATGAGTAATTGGTGAAGTCATGAAGATTACTGAGCTTTAAGCATACAAATAGATTTTAGGCAATATAATACAAAAATGATAATGCATATATATATGTGTGTGTGTGTGTGTGTAAGAATTTTATAGATATACAAATTCAAAAACTTCTAGATCAAGAAAGATGAGAAGCTGGAGAGGCTCAGAGAGCTTAGAATAGAGAACATCAAGCCAAGACACGTTTGTGATAGAATTCAAAGCAGCAGATTTCCAATGATCCCTGTGTATCAGCCTTTGCATCCATATAAATAAGTCGAAAAGGATATGGGTTATGTTGAACCAGTTGAGACAAAAGCAACCATTTCTCCACCTCTACCTTATAATGTGAAGTTTGACATTACTAGTACTATAATCCAGCTGTTGAACTTAAAAGTTGTATTTTTGGGAATAGCAACTGATGATGCAAAAATGCATCTTGCTAACTTTACTAGGATCTGCACATCTTATACCATTTTGGGGGTAGACCAAGAAGCTTTGAGGTTGAGGTTGTTCCTATTTTCACGTACTGGAGAAGAATCACTAGGTTGAGGGGAACTTCTGAGAAATTCAATCACTTCTTGGCATGAATTGCAAAAATAGTTTCTTAGCAAGTTTTTCCCTCCTGCAAGGATGTTACAGTTGAAATGTGAAATTTATTATTTCAGACAGTTACCTATAGAATCCTTGTATAATTCATGGTTTAGATTTAAGAAGAAGCTGAGCATGGTACCTAATCACAAAATTAAAGGGTCAAATCTACTAAAAATCTTCTACAAATCACTAATTATCAGTTTGAGAGAAATTGTGAATACTATTTCAGGAGGTGCATTTATGCGACTTAGGCGGGATTATACACAAGAGATGCTAGATGATGTTTTAGTAACCAATAGAGGATAGCATACTAGAGAGGCTGATCGTGGTGCAAGTGCATATTTTATTAGAGCAGTTGATGACTACATCATGAATAATAACTTGGTCTCACAAAAGGTTGCTCAACTTCGGATGGATATTGGGCTTCTTACTAAGTAATTTACAGTAATGGGTATTTAGAAAGTAAATGCAGCGGGGACTCAGGCATCTACTTTGAAAACTTTTAAGATTAAATCTAGAGAGGAAGAAAAGTATCTTGATCATAGGTTGGCAAATTTCCAAGCCCATGGATAAGGGAATCAAGATCGGAACTATTATAATGACTGATATAGCGGTAGAAGTAGAGAGAGAGATGGTAATTGGCACTGGAAAGATAACTACAAGGAGAAGAGTAATAAGTATGTTCCACCTGGGAGTTGTGATTCAAAATCCAAAATAGAGGCTCTTTTGTCAAAGTTAATCAATGGCAAGAAAGTAAAGAAAGTTGTCTTAAGGATATTAAGGAAAATCTGTTAGGGTTGAATCATAATGTTGAATCACATGCTACAACAATCAAACAATTGGAGCACTAATTTGGTCAGATGTCAGCCATAGTGAATCAGAGGCATTCGGGTACTCTCCCTAGTAATATAGTTCAAAATTCGAAGAATGATGCTCATTGCCATGCCATTACCACTCGGAGTGGTAAAAACACCACAGACCCACCTGTTTCCACTTTAGATGAGCAAAAAAATAATGATGATCCTATTGATGCAGAAAGTAGTATGAAGGAGGACAAAGGCAAAGACAAGGTTGAGAAGCCTGTGCTAAAGTCTATTCCAAGACCTTTTCTTCTCTTTTCTCAAAGTTTGTAAAAAGAATAAGAAGAGGGTAAGTATTAGAAATTTTTGTCCATGTTAAAAGAGTTGTCAGTCAAAATACCACTTGTAGAGGCATTGGAGCAAATGCCAGGATATACAAAATTCATGAAAGATTTGATCACCAAGTAAAGGTTAGTAAGTTATGAGCTAGTTGAAAATATTCATCATTGTAGTGCTGTAGTTACTAGATCATTAATAGAAAATAAGGAGGATTCTGGAGCTTTCACCATTCCTTGCACTATTGGATCTTTCAACTTCACTAAAGCATAATGTGATTTGGGTTCTAGCATCAACCTCATTCTCTTTGCAGTTTTTAAATAATTGGGGTTAGGAACTCCCAAACCAACTACCATGAGACTAGTAATGGCAGCTAGGACAGTGAAAAGGCCAGTTAGTATTCTATTTGATCTACTGGTGAAAGTGGCTTTTTTTACTTTTCCTGCTGATTTTGTGATCTTGGACTAAGGAGTGGACTTTCAACTCTTAATTATTTTGGTAAAACCATTCATTGCTGTAGGAAGTATGTTAATTCATTTGGAGAGAGGATATCTAATACTGAGACTTAATAATAAACATATGTCATTCAATGTATGCAAACCTATGAAGCAACCTGATGAGTTAAGAGTGATTTCGATGACTGATGTGTCTGATGATGAGATAGATTCATTCCATGATATTGATGCAGTTACTCTTTGGAATGATGGTTTAAATGTCTATGTTCCTATTGAAGAAAGATTGGGTGTTGAAGCACTGGTAGCTGTGATCATAAACTTTGATGGTGATGACGTTGAGAAGTATAAAGAGATGGTATGTGCACTTCATGGGAGTGGTTCTTATACTTATGCACCTAAGAAGATATATTTGGATTTGAAGAATAGAACTACTCCACCTGCTCGCCCATCCATTAAAGATCCACCTATCTTAGAGTTGGAGGACCTCCCTTCTTGTTTGTGATATGTACTTTTAAGGGCCAACTACACTTTGCCTGTCATTATTGTAGATGATCTGATATAGTCAAAAGTAGAAGTATTATTTTCAGTATTCAGAAATTCAAGAGGGCCATAGGTTGGTCCATTACAGATATTGTGGGTATTCCACCTAGTTTGTGTACTCATAAAATTCAACTTGAGCTAGATTATATTCCAAGTATAGAGCATCAGTGCCGACTCAATCCTCCTATGCAGGAGGTGGTGAAGAAAGAAATAATTAAGTGGTTGGATGCTGGTGTGGTGTATCCCATTGTTGATAGTAAGTGGGCCAGTTAGATATAATGTATTCTGAAGAAAGGTGGTATTATTGTCGTGCCTAATGAGAATAATAAGATAGTACCAATGAGGCCAGTCACTGGGTGTAGATTATGCATGGATTATAGAAAATTGAATGCATGGACTCATAAGGACCACTTTCCCATGCCCTTCATGGACCAAATGTTAGATAGGTTAGCAGGCAGTGGATGGTACTATTTTCTTTATGGATATTCTGGTTATAACCAGATTACTATTACACCTAAAGATCAAGAGAAGACCACCTTCATATGTCCTTCTGGGACCTTCACATTTATACTAATATAGCCACATTTTAGAGATGTATGATGTCAATTTTCTCTGACATGGTAGAAGACACCACCAAAGTATTTATGGATATTTTTTCCATCATTGGTGATTCTTTTGATGACTGCTTAGTTCACTTGAAAAATGCTCTTAGAAGGTGTGAAGAATTCAACTTGGTGCTTAATTGAGAAAAGTGCCATTTTATGGTCAAAGAAGGCATTGTGTTTGGGCACAAAATTTCAAAAAGGGGTATTGAGGTAGACAGTGCAAGGATCGAAGTGATTGGGAAATTACCTCCACTAATTTCTATGAAGGGTGTTCACATCTTTTTGGGACATGCATGGTTTTATATGAATTTCATCAAGGATTTCTCCAATATAGCCAACCTTCTTTGTAGGCTTCTTGAGAAAGAGGTGAAACTTGAGTGTACGAAAGCATGCTTAAAGGCTTTTGAATGTTTGAAAGAGAAGTTGATGACTGCTTCTATTATTGTATCTACTGATTGGTCCTTACCTTTTGAGATCATGTATGACGCTAGTGGTTCGTCCTTAAGGGCTTTACTTGGCCAACGGAAATAAAAGATCCTTCATCCCATCTACTAGGCTAGTAAGGCACTAAATCCTACTCAAAAGAACTATACCATGATACAGCAAGAGTTGTTAGTAGTGGTTTCTGCCTTTGAAAAGTTTAGATCTTACTTGATTGGGACATAGGTGATTGTGCAAATTGATCATGCAGCATTACGGTACATAATGTCCAAGAAAGATGCAAAGCCTAGGCTTATCAGGTGGGTGTTTTTGTTGTAAGAATTTGATTTTGAGGTAAAGGATAAAAAGGGCACAAAGAATCAAGTTACAAATCACTTATCTAGATTATAGAAGAAAGCTATGCAGAAGGTTGCAAATGGGTTGGATATTGATGACAGCTTTCCAGATTAGCAGATATTAGTAGCTTTCCAAGATCTAATTCCATGTTTTACAGACTATGCAAATTATCTAGCTAGTGATCTAATCCTAGAAGATTTTTTGTTTCAGCAAAGAAAGAAGTTTATGCATGAGGTAAGGAAATTTTTCTGGGATAAGCCTTATTTGTTAAGAATTTATACATATGGTATTATTCGTAGATGCATACCTAAGGTAGATATAATGAGCATACTTGAGACTTGTCATTCTTTCCTAGTTGGGGATCATCATGGAGGAACCCACACAACCTATAAAATCTAACAATGTGGGTATTATTTTCCAACAATCTACAAAACTGCACATGATTTTGCTTCTGCTTGTAACCAGTGTCTATGACAAGGTAATATCTCTAGATGCTATGAACTTTCTATAACTCCATTCTTAGAATTGGGATTATTTGATATATGGGGTATAGATTTCATGGGGCCTTTCCTCAGTTCATTTGGAATGAGGTATATACTAGTGGCTGAAGATTATGTTTCTAGATGGGTAGAAGTAGAGTCGCTTCCCAAAAATGAAGAACGAGTGTTACTTTTTTTCCTCAAAAATCACATTATTTCTTAATTTGGCACACCCCGTGCTATAATTAGTGATGGTGGGTGAAACACCCTGGTTTCTGGACCTTAGAAAATTTCCTAGAATTCTTATCTCTGGACCTAATATGACTCAAGGGTACGATCCGTATGTTGGGGTACAGATGTTATGGTCCATTCGTATGTTGATCAGTGTTGGTTGGTGGGATGGATTTTGGTTAATGAAATGGATACAACTTAGGGGTACGAGTCGTATTGGTGGCGATGAATCATTTGGTTCCATAAATTAATCTTAGACTTAGTTACTTAGGTTGGATCTGAGTACGAGTGGCTTACCATGAGCCGTAAGCTAAGGTACAAGTCATACCCATGACTCGTATGGTGGACAGTGTCTAAATCTTTCTTGGGTTTAAATCTGCCTGGGGTACGGATGGTATACTTTGGATACGACTTGGTTGGATTAGTCATATGCTGGATAATGTTGGATCAAAAAGTTGAGTCTAGGATGCAAGTGGAGGGTACCACTTGTATTAAAGGGTACAACTTATGAGGGTCAATCGTACCCCTGGGACAAAATTTTGTGCAACTTAAGTGGAGGTATTCTGGACATTTCTCCACTTATCCTAATAAGGTCCCATGACTTCTAACTTAATTGGGAAGTTATTTACCCTATTAATCTATTCATTAACACTTAGAAACTCTTCTAAAACACTCTATAATTCTCTCAAAAGCTTTTGGGCAAGAGAGGCTAGGGTTTCAACTAGAGGATAAATTTGGGGCATGTCTTGGTGATTTCTTTCCATCATCATCTTGGTTTAAGGCTTATTCTCTTCCCTCATTTTTAATTCTATCTAAAGTCATGGTTTTTATGAATGTTTTCACGACTTCATTAATTTTATGATTTTGGTATTCAAATATGAATTGGGGGTTTTGATATTAAATGGTTAGTTATGGTTTTCCATGGTTTTAATTATGCTCTATGTGCATTAATAGTGTTTTTGGATGATTGGATTGCATGGGAATGGTTTAATGGTAATTGGAATTGGTTTTGGTTATATTATGCCCCCAATGTGTTTGACAAAATGCCTATAATAAGGTTTTCATTGCATTGAGTATTTTAATGAAACTCTTACCTGTTTTAAAACTTTTTAAAGGAATTATGCATCATTTAAATGGCTTGGAAAGATAAATGGATAAATGGTTATTCTTTAGGGGTACATGGAATCCCCCAAGTGGTTTAATATGTTAAATGGAAGGGCACTTGGAAGTCCCCTTAAACGTATTTATGGTTGGCTATGGATAGTACTTGCAAGAATGGTCTGTATGATGATACCACCACTAAATGACCTAGGTTAATAAATGGTAAATAGATTTATTAGTTGCTTGGTAATGGTTTTAATTGGTCAATAATGGCGGGATATGTAGCAAAGCTATGGAAGGTGGAGGTCCCAGGGGAACCAAAACTGGAAACTCATATTTTTCGATGTGGGGTTGGTCTTGGTGACTGTGTGCATGATGTTGCACTATATTTTGGGGGATGTACTATTCATCCTAGGTTTTGTTTCCTAGTCGTATGGCTTCACGTACTGGGCCCTTTCTACAAGGGGAGCGAACCTATATTGCCAATGGGTGGTTTAGGACGGCAAAGCTACACAACCTAGGTAAAGGTTTTAAGGGCATGCTAAACCCGTTCCCCTTTCTCGAAATGGACATTTATAAATATATATATATATATATGTATGGTTGTGTGCATATGGATGGTTTTACTTGGTTTTATAAATGGCATTATTTTATCCTTATCCAGAAATCATGATAGTGTTCACCCGCTAACCCATCTACTAGCAGTTGTATGCCCACACTATGTAGGAATTGATCGTTCTATTCCTCCTACATAGGAATTGACTCAGGGACTAGAATTTGGACTAAAGTGGTGAGCTTCCATCCTTTTGGAAGGCTCTTTCATGTTATTGATATTTCTAGACACTTGATTTTATTTTAGATATTCGTTTTAGCCATATTTGGGGGCATGACCTAACCAAATTTTATTACTCTTTTGGTTAGAGGCTTTGTGGTACTACTATAGGTTAGAATGGGTGGGATCAGTATTGGTGTCGTCCTTGGAATTAGAATAAGTTGGTGGGATGACATCATTGGATGAGGGATTAATTATACTACATTTTGAAACATATTTGGTTATGGCCTGGTTTATAGCCCTTGTTTTAGTATTGGTTTGGTATGGTTGGACTGTTGGTATGGGATGGTTGGACTCAATTGGGTTGGTCACATTTTTATCCTATCCCAGAGTCTTCATATGAGCTATTACACTATCTTGTTACATGCTTGAAATTTGTCCAACTCCAGGCAGGCGGTTAGAGGTTGGGTTGGGTTATGACGGTGGTCTCTGGTCCCTGTCAGACTTGGGATGCCCATTACGACAAGGCCCTGGGTTTGGTCTTGTCAGTGGGCCATATATTTGCAATCGTCTATTCAATGGTTTGCTTGAGAAGTATGGAGTGAAATACAAAGTGGCAACACCTTATCATCCGCAGACTAGTGGACAAATTGAGGTGTCCAATAGAGAAATTAAGTCTATGTTGGTGAAGACAGTAAATGCCAATAGGCTTGATTGGTCACAAAAATTAGATAATGCATTATGGTATTATCAAAAAGCATTCAGGACTCCAATTTGTGCTTCACCATATCAGCTAGTGTATGGCAAGGAATGTCACTTGCCTAGTGAGCTTGAACATAAAGCATTATGGGCCTTAAAGAAGCTGAATTTTGGGTGGCAAGATGAACAGGATAAAAAGTATGAATGACTTGGATGAACTCCAACTTCGGTCATATGAAAGTTCTTTACTTTACAAGGAAAAGATGAAGCTTCATCATGATAACAAAATTGAGAACATAATCTTCGAGAAAGGTGACTAGTTATTGCTCCACAACTCAAGGCTTTGCTTGTTTCAAGGTAACTTAATGTCTAGATGGTATGGTTCCTTTACTGTGCTTAGGTTGTTTCCATATGGTGCTTTAGAATTGAAGACGGGTGGTGAAGCCTCGTTCAAGGTCAATCGGTAGTGAGTAAAGCACTACATGGGTAACACTAAGGAAATTGACGTGATTTTTAAAATGACCTTGGTGACTCATGAGTAACTATGAAAATTACATCGTGCTGCAGTGTTAAATCAAGTGTTGCATGGGAGATAACCCATGAAGCTAGTTGGTGAAATTTGAGTAGCCAACTTAGCCACGTCATGCCGCAACGTTAAATCAAGCGTTGCATGGGAGGCAACTCATGTTTTTGTACTTACTTAGTCATTGGGTAATATGTTTGTTCAGCGTGCAAGATTAAGGAGTGCAGAAAATATCCAGAGAAGTTGAAAAATTTTTAGTCATATAGACTCTTTCCAATTCGTATCTAGACGATATGACCCGTGAGTAGGAGTCGAATGGACCTAGAAGAAAATTCAAAATTAGGAAAAAGTTTCTGGAATGGATACAATTCTCAGAACGAGTTGTACCCTAAAGTTATGACTCATGACATTGAGTCGTATTTACTCCAGAACCCAAGTAAGGTTCTAGGTCGATACGAGTTAAAGAAAAAACCCGAAAGCCTAGGTACGAGTCGTATACACAACTCATACCTGATCTTGGGTGTATTTATCCACCTAAGCACCATAACTTACCCATACTTTAGATAAGTTTTGAGAACAAAGGGCTTATTTTCTTATGTTTTTATTCCACTTTTTATGTAATTGAGTTAACATATGTGATTAGAATGGTCTCAGGTATACTTGAGATAGATGGAGATGTAAAGGGACCATGGATTGCAGATGGCATGGAGAACAAGCAAAAGTAGCATGTTGGATGCAATGTGGCACCTAAAAACTATGTTCAAGACTATTTAGTCATTTAAAGTAGTCTAGTGACTTAAAAGGCAATCTAAGAGAAAAGTCACTTAAAATACCCCATGCTGACAATTGGCGTATTATTCTATATTGTTTTTTAACTGAGATTGGCGGCTTTGTACTAAGGGATAAAAATGAAACTTCATATTCTCCACCAAGATTATGTTTACCCCTTGGTATGATGAATATTTCTATTGTGATTCCTGTCTTATTCATGAGTAGCTAAGATTATTAAATAGGGTTATGGAAGCCTTGTAGCATACTATCTATTACTATGGGTTTTGAATTCATTATGCATTGATTTATTTATATCGCACTCTCTTTGTTGATCTTGAATTCTCATGGTTGCAAACATAGAGAATGTGCCATTAAACCTCAACGTGTTCGATAGAAAGGTTGATATTCGAAAAAGAGAGTAGTGAAAAGAGAATACAATTTCCAACCTCTATTTCACACATTAATGACTTAATAGGATTAATAACTTGGAGAATTCATATAATTGTATAAACACTTTTGATTCGAGAGAACTTAAGTTAATTATTTCTTAATGATTGAGAAATGTTTGGATTAAGCTATTGAATATATTTCTCTATAAGTACGATGCATGAATGAATTCTTAAAACTCATAGTTAGCAAGTATTGAAAAATACAAGTGGACATAACCCTAGCTTGCTATTTCTCTGAATTCGAATACTACTACACATATCTCATCTTGTTAATATGAAACTATAAATTTGTGAACTGTATTAAACCCCCTTTTTGTTTTAAAAAAACAACTGACTAAAAGTCAACTAATCTTCCTACAACTTAATTAACACCATATGCCCCGTGGTATTCTACCCAAATCTAGTTGGGTTATATATTTGACAATGACCGTTTACACTCTTGTAAGAGAGTTGTAATTTAGACGTATCAAATTTTGGCGTCGTTGTCGGGGAATACGGTTTTCAATTAAGTATATGTGTGTTAATTGACTCTTGGTCATCCTAATTTTACTTTTATTTGTTGTTTTTTATCATTTCAGGCTCTTGTATATGTCATGAACTAGAAGGTTAGGAGAACCTGTATTACCTGTCAACCCAGAACCTCAACTAATTAGGAGAATGGCTGATCAATAAGAAACTAAAAGATTAGTTGCCTTGGATAATGCTCAAATCAACCAACAGAATGCTGGATTACCTAGGCGTGTGCCCAATACTGATGATGATGATTTGGGTGATGATGAATTGGTTGATCCTACAAATAGGTGGCGTGTTGAGAATATTGTACCAATAAATCAGAATTGACAGGCAAGAGGTAGAATGCATCAGCAGCTTGCAGTTCATTTTGCTTTGGATGATGAGGATGATGCTTATTTGGATGGAGCTGGAACTACAGGTGCAATCATTCCACCACCACTAGCTCTTGGGATGAAATTTAATATCACTAGCACTATGATCCAGGTACTTAACTTGAAACGACTCTTTGGTGGATTACCTGGTGATGATCTAAATCTGCATTTTGTAAATTTCATCAACATTTGTAAGTCATTTGATAATCCTGAATTAGGAAAAAATGCTATTCTCCTGAGGTTATTTCCATTGTCTCTATCTAGGGATGCATCTATGTGGCTTAATAAGTTAAAGCCAGATTCTATAACAAACTTGAGGTAATTGAAAGGAGCTTTCGTAAAAAGGTTATTTTCGCCTTCCGAAATGTTACATTTGACGGATGAGATCAGCAACTTTAGGCAATTAGATAATGAAGCTTTGCATGAGGCATGGGTAAGGTAGATAATGCTGCAGGAGGAGCTTTTAAGGAGATCCCTTTTACTAAGGCTTCGGAGATGTTTGAAAGGATGACTAATACAAGTAAAGCTTGGCATACCAGGGATTCTGAGGTAGCAAGCAATATTGGGTCTAGTGTAATGTTAGCAAAGTAGTGAAGGAGAGAAGAGTAGCGTGATCAAGACATAGCTCACATAAAGACACAAATGGATTTACTTACAAAACATCTACTATCAGGAAAGGTAGAAAAAGTAAAAGCTATGGGGTCACAAGGTAGAGGAGCTGAATCAAATTCAGAAAAGGAGGCAAACTACTTGAATAATCAGGAGGTTTCCGAGGCAATAGCCAAGGAAATCAAGGTTGAACTTACTACAACAAAGATGGTTATAGAGATTATGACCAAGACAGCTGGAAGAAAAAGACTAATAAGAGTTATTTATAGGTACCACCTGAGAGTCGTGACACTGCTGCGACTAGTTCTGGGAAGATGTCAAGGGAAGATATGATGGCTAAATTGCTGAAAGGAGTGGAATCAATCGATACTGGAGTGAGAGAGATGCAAAGTGATCTTTCATCTATGAGTCAATCAGTTGACTAATATTTGACTTATGTTAAACAACTAGAGCAACATATGAACCAAATATTGGCAACATTCAATTAGAGAAGGAGTGGAACATTGCCGAGTAATATTGTGCAAAATTCGAAGAATGATAATTTTTTCATGGATATCACCACGAGAAATGGAAAAGTGTTACTTAGCCCTCCTGTTGGAAAATCTGTTGTAGATGTTGTGGTGGAGTTGGAGGTAGAGGCAGAAAAAGAACATCTAGTGGAGTCTAAGAAACTAGAGAATAATGAGGTTTCATCTAATCAGAAGTAGGTTGATGAGTTAGAGAAAGGAAAAGGGAATGAAAGAGATCCATTAGTTACCAGAATGACAAAAATACCTCCTTCGTTCCCGCACAGATTGTAAGAAGGCAGATGACACAAAATTTATCAAGTTCATAGCCATGCTGAAGTAGCTAATGGTAAATGTGTCTTTGTTTGAGGAGCTGGAACAAATGTCGGGCTGTGCTAAGTTTATGAAATATTTTATGACAAAAAAGTGGAATGGGAGTTATAAACCAGTGGATAATCTTCACTATTGTAGCGCTATTGCTACAATATCTTTAGTGCAGAAGAAGGCAGATCCAGGAGCATTCACTGTTCCATGTACTATCAGATCATTTAATTTTTCAAAGGCCCTTTGTGATCTTGAGGCAAGTATAAATCTTATGCCATTGGCGGGTTTTAAGAAGCTGGGTTTAGAAGATCCTACACCCACCAATATGCAGCTTCTAATAGAAGATAGATCAGTGAAAAAGCCGATTGGGATTCTTTATGATGTTCTTGTTAAGATGGCCAACTTTATTTTCCCAGCTGACTTTGTAATCCTGGATTGTGAGGTGGATTTTGAGGTACCCATGACCTTAGGTAGACCGTTCTTAGAAACTGGGAGTGTATTAATTGACTTGTAGACTAATGATCCAAAATTCAGGCTCAATGATGAAGAAGTCAGTTTTGATGTTTGTCAATCGATGAAATAACATAAGGAGATGAGCGTATTTTCAATCATTGATATATTCCATGAAGATGAGAAATAAGTACCAGTTGAGAAGAGATTTAGTATGGAAACATTGGTTGCAATATTGATGATCTTCGATAGTGATGGGATCGAAGAATATGATGAGACCGTGTGTGCACTGACAAGAATAGGGTCGTATTCTTATGACCCTAAGAAGTTGGACTTAGACCTTAAAAATCATCCAACACCATTGGCCAAACCTTCTATTAAGGAGGCACTGGTGTTGGAACTGAAGGAGTTGCTAGGCCATTTTTGGTATGTGTTTCTGGGCAACGGAAACACTTTAACGATCATTATTGTAGCAGACTTGGCAGAGCAGCAAGTTGAGACCCTTATTTCTATGCTTAGGAGATACAAGAGGGCTATCGGATGGACGATTTCATACATTATTGGCATTCCACCGAGCATTTGTACACACAAAATCGAGCTAGAGAAAGAATGTATACCAACCATTGAGCATCAGAACAAACTGAATCCACATATGTAAGAACTGGTCAAAAAAAGAGATTATAAAGTGGCTCAACCTAGGGGTAGTGTACCCAATCTCCGACAGTAAATGGGTGAGTCCAGTACAGTGCGTGCCTAAGAAAGAAGGCATGACTATGGTTGCTAATGAAAGGAATGAGTTAATTCCTCTTAGGCCAGTGACTAGGTGGTGAGTTTGCATAGAATACCAAAAGCTCAATTCGTGGACATTGAGAAATCATTTTCTAATGCCCTTTATGGATCAAATAATTGATCGCTTGGCAGGATGGGGTTTGAATTGCTTTTTGTATGGGTATTTGGGGATACAATCAGATCTTGATTACCCCAAAAAATTAGGAGAAGAGAACATTTATGTGCCTATATGGAACATTTGTATTCAAGAAAATGTCGTTTGGATTATGTAATGCACCGACCACATTTCAAAAGTGCAAGATGACAATTTTCTCTGATATGGTGTAGGACCCTTTAGAAGTGTTCATGGACTATTTCTCTGTTGTGCGTGATTCATTTGAATTATGATTAGTGAAATTAAGTAGAGCACTATAGAGATGTAAAGAATTCAATCTCGTGCTGAATCGAGAGAAATGGTAATTTATGTTGAAAGAAGGCATAGTGCTTGGACATCAGATTTCAACAAAGGGGATCGAGGTTGATCGGGGTAAGGTAGAAGTTATAGAGAAACTACCCGCTCCCATTTTAGTAAAGGGAGTCCGTATTTTTCTGGGTCATACTGGATTCTATCGTAGGTTCATTAAATACTTCTCCAAGATTGTAAATCTGCTTTGCAAGATATTGGAGAAATAATCCAAGTTTGTATTCGATGATGACTGTATGAAGGCATTCCAATGCCTTAATAAAAAATTGGTTAGTGCTCCTATTATTGTTGCTCTAGACTGGTCTCATCTATTTAAAATAATGTACGATGTGAGTGTGATAGAACTTGGGACATTCTTTGGTCACAAGAAGGAAAAGATTTTTCAACCCATTTATTACACGAGCAAAGCGTTGAATGGGCCATAGAAAAATTATACAGTCATTGAGTAGGAGCTTCTATCTATTATTTATGCATTGGAAAAGTTTCAGGGGCATACTTGTTGGGAACTAAGGTGGTGGTTCATACAGACCATGTTGCTCCAATATACTTAATGGCGAAGAAGGACTCTAAACATAGGATGATTAGATGGGTGTTACTTCTGCAGGAATTTGACTTTGAGGTCAAAGATCAAAAGGGGTGTAAGAACCAAGTCGCAAACCACCTATCCAAACTAGAGGGAGAACAGTCCACTACAAAAAAGTTTGATTTTGATGATGGTTTTCCGGATGAATAAATTATGGTGGCTTCTCTTAAGAGTGTGCCTTGGTATACAGATTTTGCCAACTTTGTTGTGAGTGACATTGTTCCGAAGAATCTATCTTTCCATCAGAAAAAAGTTTCTCCATGACGCCACAAGATAATTCTGAGATGAACCACACTTATTTAGATGTTTTATGGACAACATTATTATAAGGTGCATCCTAAAATTTTATATGCTAAGTATCTTGGAAGCCTTTCATGCTTCCCCAGTTGAGGGACATCATGCAAGCGATCGTACGGGCAGAAAGATTTGTAAAATGGCTACTATTGGACAATGCTGTTTAAGGATGCTTAAGAGTTTGCAAAAGAAGTGTGATCAATTACAAAGTCAAGGTTCGATCTCAAAATATCATGAGATGCCTATGACGAAGATAATGGAGGTTGAATTATTTGGCTTCTAGGGTATTGACTTCATTGGGCCATTTGTGAGCTATTATGGGTTGAAGTATATCCTTGTAGCTATGGAATATGTGTCGAAATAGGTTGAGGCTATGGCTTTAGCTGACAATGAAGGCAAAAGAGTGGTTGCTTTTCTGAAGAAGAACATCTTCTCCCACTTTGGGGTACCATGGATAATCATAAGTGATGGGAGATCTCATTTTTGCAACAAGATGTTCAGGCCAGAATTTATTAATTGTGGTGTGAAGCAACATAAGGTGGACACTCCATATCCCTCACAAACTAGTAGGAAAGTGGAGGTCTCAAACCGGGTAATCAAAGTAATCTTGGCCAAGATACTGAATGCAAGCAGAGCGACTTGCCTCGAAAACTCGATGATGCTTTGTGGGCATATTGAAAAGCTTTTAAAACACTCATTGGGATGTCACCGTACCAACTAGTTTATGGCAAAGCATGTCATCTTCAAATTGATCTAGAACACAAAGTTTTGTGGGCGCTCAAATGATTGAATATGGACTGGAAGGAGGTGGCTTATTTGAGGTTAGGACAACTGAATGAGATGGATAAATTTTATCTCAGTGCATATGAGAGAGTTGACATATATAAAGAGAGAATAAAGAACTACTATGATCAAAGAATAAAGAAGAAGGTTTTCTAAGTAGGCGATTAGGTATTACTCTTCAACTCTAAAATCATGCTCTTCCCAGGTAAACTCAAATCTAAATAGTCTAGGCCTTTTAAAGCCACACAAGTATATTCAACTGGAATAGTCAAACTGGAAAATAAAGATGGAAGAGTCTTTAAAGTAAACCGTTAGCGAGTCAAAAAATATATTGGTCCAATGTATTCGGTGAAATGCTTAAGCACAGTTTATCTTGATGAATTCTGAGTAGTCAAGATAATCGAGTTTTTCCACGATGTTAAATCAGGCACTGCATGGGAGGAAACCCATGACTTTATTTTTATTTTATTATGTTAAATAAAATGCAAAAATAAGAGTCGAGCCAAGACCAAAACTACGGCACTTGGTGGGAGGCAACCCGCCCTTCTAATCAGTTTTAGTTGTTTTTTATTAAGTGTAGGTGTATGAAGTGCTAAGGAGGTGATTGGTACCAAATTTGATTTGGAATTAAGCTACATCAGAGGTGGTAAGTTTGGAGTGGCATAATTTTGAGTCTCGAGCCAAGTTCGGGTTGTGTCAGTGGGATCTTCAATTTGGCACTTGTCGTACTCCAATGGCATATCAAAACTGTCTCATATGGGAAATGGAGTATGTGGCATCCAAGTTTAAGTGTACTATGGGGTATTCGAAGCCCAAGTTTACTTATGCTATGGCAAAGGCGTCTCCTAACACATACCCTCATATAGGCTTTACATTTGGAGGCGCCTAGGTAAATTTAGGTGAAAAGTTATGCGGCACACATGTACACTTAGGCAATATGGTATGCAGCGCCCAATTCCCATTTAGCGATCCCTTATGCGGCGCCTACAAGACCGCCAATGCCTACTGCCTTAGCTAGCCGATAACTTAAGGAACGCCTAAGTCCAAGTAGGAAATTTTCTATGCAGAGTCTAAGAAAAGTTGTTCCTTACACAAGGTGGTGCCCATCACATAGCAAACAATCACTGTCTTAGTTAGGCAGTGCTCTTTACGACGCCTACTTAACTTAGGCCATACCATGTGTGACACAAAACCTACTCCACTTCAACTAATTTCCCAAAATCAAACTGAGTCAACCCGACCTGGATTTCACCATTATAAATAGAACCAACACCTAAATCCCCAAATTTCATATTATTTCACCAACAAAACTATAACTCTATAACACCCCAAAAACGGGTCCCGAGATGTCACACGGTGCCCAATACTATGAGTAGCCTTAAGCTAACCTTGTCTTCCTTCTACTAAATTTGAAGCTCAAAATAGAGGAAATAAAGATATATAATCAAAGCTAGAATGCGGAATTCTGTCTGAGCTAACTAAAACTGTCTAAATATAATATCTGAAAATACCAAACTCTTGAGTCTGATCAATCAATACTAAAAATTTGAATCATATCTAGCAATCTGACAAGCCTCTACTACTAATAACTCAAGAGTTACTAGGAAAAACCCCCAGCTG
The DNA here is from genome assembly GCF_002878395.1 of Capsicum annuum. Classification (NCBI taxonomy): domain Eukaryota; kingdom Viridiplantae; phylum Streptophyta; class Magnoliopsida; order Solanales; family Solanaceae; genus Capsicum; species Capsicum annuum. The sequence continues at coordinate 24,494,794 of NC_061118.1, read as the reverse complement.
GCTCTAACTGTCTGATAAATACTGAATCATTTATTCTAGTAAGCTGAAAAATTGGATAATTGGGTCCCTGAACTATGAGGACTCACCAACTGTTGGATGTAGATGGAGATGCTCGAAATCACTCACACTGCTGAAACTGAGCACCTGAACCTACATTATGAGACAATGTAGCACATAGACGTATATGTGGATCAGTACTTTGAGAATGTACTGAGCATATGGGGATGAATGCATAAGTAAAATCATATCTTAACATACTTATAAATTTGTAAAGAATGCATGCTAAATATAGATGACTCACCTTAGCTTGATTTAACTGAAAATTGAGAATCATAATCATGAGTAACAAAATATGTTGTATAAATCTAGTGAGTCATAATATTAGTTCTAAAAGCTCTTCTAGTTTTTTGTCTGCAAATCATGTTGTCTAAGAGTAGAAAAGACTCACTTTTATATCTGAAATCTGAAAGCTAAAATCTGTAACTAATATCTTTCTGTAAAGCAATATCTACGTAAAGTCGTGAGCCTTTACACTTAGTTTCTACAAGTTTTTTGTTAAGATTTTTCTGTAGTATTTTCTATTAGGGAGGTTTTTCTAACCGACATACACTATGTGATCTATCATAGTGTCCAACATCTAGTTCCCTTATGGAAAAAACTCACGTTGGGGAGAGGTGTCATACTCTTTCCAAGGAGTATAACCTAATCTAAGTGATCACATCTGTATCTGTCATCCATATAGAAATGGGAATAATTTGATAATCTGAACCTACGTTGGCTCATAGTTCTGGGGCATGAGAACATACCCAACTCGGTGTAAAATACTACTCCTTTTAATCTATATGCTCATTTTGTTGGAAATTCACTTTAAAAACTAGTATAATGGTTTATAATGAAAACCAATGGTATATCTATTAATTTAATCGGTTACTGAAATTATAAAGTGGATTCCATGTCTAAACTAAGATCAAAAGATCAAATCTTTATCAAAATCTTGAAATAACTAAACATGGGATTCTTAAAGCACAATCAACCTTGAAACATCAACATATAAACTAGGGCTTCATAACCCACGCATCAAATTCATGTCAAAACATCATAATGTTCATACTTTATAATGTAGATACTGATAAATTAATTTAAAATCTGGAAATTTATGTCATACGCATGAAAATATGAAATTAGCCATGCAATTCATCATCTAAATCTCTCAAAATCTCATAATCTTCAAATAGCAGTATTTGGGTATGAACCCTAATCTGAAATTCATGTAAAATCAACTTTTAAAACTAATTTTGGGCACAAGGATGAAAGAATATCCTTATGCATAACCCCACATACCTTAATTGATGCAACTGATGATAACACTTGATTTTTGGATTCCTATTTGTGCTCTTGAAGATTGATTCTTGATTATCTTGAATTGAGAACCTTGAATTTTGAGTTTCCTTGGAGAATTTCTTGGGAATTAAGTTTTGATGTTCTAGGGTTTATTTAAGAGGAATTTGATGAAAAGTGAGTATATAATGGTTGGAATGGGATTAATTCAATGTTATTCATGAATTGGGGGCTAAGGAAAAAATAATAAATTGCCTTTTTAAAATCAACTTCAAAAACTGAGAATCCCAATTTTAGGCCCCACCACGACACGCCACTATCTCGGTGGCTTACTGGAAAATGGACTATTGTAAACTGGAAATTCACTGTGATGCGGGGCTGTCACCGTAAGCCACTAGAAAATGACAAATTCCATTTAGGCCATCATCATGAAGCAGTACCATGTGGTGAGCTGCTGAAAATTGACAAACGAAAACTGGGACTTCACCACAATGCGAGCTAATTGTGGTGCTTCACTGGAATCGGACAATTACAATTTCATCCTTCACCGTGACACAGTGCATGTTGAAATGCCCTAGTGTTCTCACTAAAATTGCCATAACTTCTTAACCGAGTATCGAATCGAGGCAAAATTAGTATCATTGGAAAGCTGAGGCAATTATCTACACATTGGTGGGTCTAAAGCTTCAAAATTCAATATGTATCAAGATTTATTCATTTTTGAAGATAATCCTTAACATTCTAGGAGCTAAACTAATCTAGGAAAAGTATGGGGTATTACATTATCTCCCCCTTAGGAACATTCGTCCTCGAATGAGACTAGTTAAACTGAAGATACTGAGGAATTAAGGTTATATGCTAGAATGCACAACTGAAACTAACTGCATGACTGAATCTAAAACATACTGAGCGACTGAACTAATCTGTGAGTGCATCTGAGTCTAAAAAAGAACTAAATTAAGGAAGATTGTTACCTTTGGTTGAATCTGAGTTCGTGGAGAAAAGATAAGGATACCTTGTATGCATGTCTACTTTTGCTTCCTAAGTAGAACCCTCAATAGACTAATTTCACCACAGAACTTTGACAAGAGGAACATTTGTTTTCCATAGTCTACAGATCTGATGATCAAGAGTCTCCACTGGAAGTTCTTCATAAGAAAGGCTATTCTGAATATCTGTACTCTCTAAAGGTACGACAACAACTGAATCATCCATGCATTTCTTTAATAAGGTCATATGGAATGCTGGATGACTTGATGACAAGTCTGTGGGTAGCTCAAGCTCATATGCTACCTTCCCCATACGACTCAAAATCTGGTAGGGGCCTACATATCGGGGGCTAAGCTTCCCTTTTTATCCTAATCTCTTTACCCCCTTCATGGGTAAAAACTTCAAATATATAAGATCATCTACTTCAAACTCAAGATTTCTCCTTCTTACGTCTGCATAAGATTTCTAATAACTCTGAGCTGCTTTCAATCTTTCTCGAATCAATTGAACTTTATCCATGGTTTCAAACACCATATCTGGCCCAATCAAAGCTACCTCACCTACCTCAAACCAACCAACTAGTGATCTACACCTTCGCTTATAAAGAGCTTCAAACGGGGCCATCTGAATAATAGAATAGTAACTGTTATTATAGGCAAATTTGATCAACGGTAAGGGGTCATCCCAGTTGCCTTTAAAGTCAAGAACACATGCTCTCAACATATCTTCTAAGGTCTGAATGGTCCTCTCTTCCTGACCATCTGTCTATGGATGAAAAGCTAAGCTGAGATGAACTTGGGTACGAAGACCCTTCTGAAAGGTTTTCCAAAACTGAGAAGTAAACCAAGTACTCCTATCTAAGATGATGGACAAGGGAACTCTATGCAATCTAACCAACTCTCTGATGTACAACTTAGCATAATATTCAGCTATGTACGATGTGTGAACTGGAAAGAAATGATCTGATTTTGTCAATCTATCTACTATAACCCAAATTAAATTATGCTGACGACGCGAATGGGGTAATCCAGTCACAAAACCCATATTCACCTCTTCCCACTTCCAAGTGGGAATATCGAATTCCTTCAATGTGCCACCGGGTCTTTGGTGCTCTACCTAACCTGTTGGCAAGTTGTACACTTAGCTACAAATTCTGCTATATCTTTTTTCATACCAGTCCACCGATAGACTTCTCATAGGTTGCGGTACATCGTGGTGGCCACTGGATGAATGGAATAACGCGCACCATGCATTTCTGCCATAATCAACTTCCTTATATCATCAACATATGGAACTCACAATATACTCTAGTATCTCAACACACCATCTCCCCTTGGGAGAAAACCTCTACCTTTTGGATTTTAACTGAACCATTCGGCTTGACCAAACAAGGATCCCTATCTTGTTTCTTTTTACTTCAGAAACTAGAGAAGATTCTAAACTACTCTACACTCAAATGTTTCCTTCAGCTGAGTTAACCAACCTCACACCAATCTAGCTAACTGGTGAACTTCTCAAACTAACTCCTTCTTATCATTGTCCACATGAGCAACACTGCCCATAGACAATCTACTAAGGGCATCTGCCACTACATTGGCCTTGACTGTATGATACAACACACTCATATAATAATCCTTCAATAATTATAACCACCTTCTCTAACAAAGGTTTAATTCCCTCTGAATAAACACATACTGCAAACTTTTGTGATCCATAAACACATCGACATGCACCCTATATAGATAGTGGCTCGAGATCTTTAGGGCAAACACAACAGCAGCTAGCTCAAGGTCATGGGTAGGGTAATTCTTTTAGTGAGACTTAAGTTGTATAGAGGCATAGGTTATAACCTTACCTCTCTGCAACAAAACACAACCCAGATCGATTCTAGTGACATCACAATAGATGAAAAAACCATTTGTACTATCGGGTAGCTCTAAAACTAGGTATGAAGTGAGTTGAGTCTTCAACTCCTGGAAACTCTTCTCACATGAATCTGACCACTAGAACTTAACTTTCTTTTGGGTCAATCTAGACATAAAAGACATAATAGACAAAAAACACTTAACAAAACATCTTTAATATCCAGCTAAACCCATGAAATTTTTAATATGTGATGGAGAAATAGGTCTAGGATAGTTTCTTACTGCTTCTATCTTTTGGGGATAAACTCTAATACCATCACTGGAAATAATATGATCGAGGAAAGCTACTGATCTTATCCAAAATTCACACTTGCTAAACTTGGTGAACAATTGGTGATCCCTAAGAGTTTGCAACACAATTCTAAGGTGGTCTACATGATCACCCTCACTACGGAATAGACAAGAATATCATCTATAAAGACTATGACAAACATGTCCACATACTATTTGAACACTCTATTCATCAAGTCCATGAAGGTTACTGGGCCATTGGTTAACCCGAAGGACATGACTAAAAACTCAAAATGACCATAATGAGTTCTGAAAGCTATTTATGGAATATCGCATTCCCTTACTCAAAGCTGATGATGGCCGTATCTAAGGTCTATCTTGGAGAAGTAAATTGCACCTTGGAGTTGGTTGAATAAATCATCAATCCTAGGAAGGTGATATTTGTTTTTGACTGTGACTTTATTCAGCTGACGATAGTTAATGCACATTCTCAAGGAAATATTTTTCTTTCGCACGAATAGAATGGAAGTGTCTCGTGGAGATACTAGGCCTTATAAAACCTTTATGTAAGAGATCTTTAAGCTACTCTTTTAACTCCTTAAGATTAGAGCCATATGATATGGAAGAATAGAGATAGGCTGAGTATCTAGAAGAAGGTTAATGCCAAATTTTATTTCCCTATCGGTAGGTACCCCTGGCAATTCTTCGAGAAAGACATCAGGAAACTCATTGACAACACGGACTGACTGGACTATTGGAGCCTCAAACTTAGTGTCTTTGATTCAAACTAGATGATAGATACAGCCTTTTGAGATCAACTTCCTAGCTTTAAGATAGGATATGAAATGACTCTTAGGAGACACTGAATTACCTTCACGCTCAAAGAATGGCTCATCTGGAAACTAAAACTTCACCACTAAGGTGAGACAATCTATGGATTCATTGCAGGAAAGGATCCAATCCATACCAATAATAAGGTCAAAATTAACCATATCTAACTCTATTAAATCTGCTAACAAGATCTTATGAAGGATAGTGATGGGATACTTTCTATAGATCTATTTGGCAACAACTGACTCACCCATTAGGGTAGAAACCAAGAAGGGCTTAGGGATTTTTTCAGGACCTATTTAAAAATTTACTAACACTAATGGGGTCATATAAGAGAAATTCGACGTGGGGTCTACCAACAAATAAACATCAAGATGAAAGATATGAAGCATACTAGTAATAGCATCTGGTGAATCCTCCTGCTCCTGATGGGATGGTAAAGCATAGAACTAATTTTAGCACTGACAACCACCAGTACTAGATGATGCACCCTGAGGAGAGACTGGACGACCTAGAGGGGCTGGTGCGCTAGTAGCCTGAGTCTGGGAACAAACATCCCTATTTTCCTTCTTAGCACGCAAACACTTTTTGATTCCATATCCCAACTTACCACAACCATAATAACCTTTTTATCCCAACGAATGCTCACCAAGATGATTCTTACTATATTTAGTACATGGAAGATAACTGGGCTTTCCACTCACACTATTCTGAGATCTGGACATAGAAGTCTTACCCTACTGCTCTTGTCTAGTTCTAGGGACTGGAGCATTGGCTGAAGATAGCACTAGCATAGATGAATGATTCTAAAATTATGAACAATTTCCCCTTCTAAACTTTGTCTGGCCATACTCAAACTTCTCGGTTCTAGCCTTCTTATTTCCCTTCTCTCTTCCCTTTAACTTTTCTACCTCAATCAGTTGGGCATGAATTATCAACCTATCAAGATCCATATCCCCAATAAGCATGGCAGTCCTACAGTCCTTGACTACTAAACTAGATACTCTAGCAATGAACTTACGCATACTCTCTCTACTTAGACAACTGGCTGAACTTAAGGTAGTACTCATTCACTATCTCTGAGCCATGCCTCAGGTTCATAAACTCTTGTACCTGTGCTTCTCTCATTTCATGCAGAAAGAACCTGTCTAGAAATGTATCCTAAAATAACTGCCAACTCATTGGAGTTGCATTCTCACCTCTACCATTACCACACAATCATAAGCTATATTCTTCAATCTATAGGATGCTAACTCTACACTCTCCTCTTCAGAAACATACATAATTTTGGTGATCATCTTTACCTTAGCTAAATAAAGTTGTGGGTCCTCACTTACTTTTGACCCAAAGAAATCTGGCAGATTTATTCTCATGAAGTCTCAGATTCCGACTTCTGCTAAACCACCCTCTTGCTGATGCGGGACTATAGCCTGATGGTTTCCCTAAACATTGGCAGTCACAGCTTAGGCTACCGCTTAAAATAGATAGGTTTTCACCTTTTAAAATTATGTCTTTACCTTGGCAATCATTTTATCTCCTGATTGGTCTTCACCTTTCAAATTTATGTGTGATGCTAGTAAATTATCTTTAGGGGATATACTAGGTGAAAGAAAAGAAAAAATCCTTCATATCATCTACTATACTAGTAAGGCACTAAATCCTGCTCAAAAGAACTATACCGTGATGGATCAAGAGATATTGGCAGTGGTTTTTGCCTTTGAAAATTTTAGATATTACTTAATTGGGACAAAGGTGATTGTGAACACAAACCATAAGGCATTGCAGTACTTAATAACTTAGAAGGATGCAAAGCTGAGGCTTATTCGTTGGATGTTGCTATTAAAAGAATTTGATTTTAAGGTGAAAGAAAGAAAAGGCACAGAAAATTAAATTGTGGATCACTTGTATAGACTAAAGGAGGAAGATATGCAATAGGTTACTGAGGGATTGGAGATTGATGGTAGTTTTCCAGATAAACAGATATTGGCAGCTTCCCAAGACTTAATTCATGGTTTGCAGATTATGCAAATTTCTTAGGAAGTGATCTCGATCTTTCATATCAGCAAAGAAAGAAGTTCAAGCACGAGGTAAGAAAATTTTTCTAGGATGGACCTTATGTTTTTAAAATTTATACAGATGGAATTATTCGCACATACATACCTGAAGTATAGATGATGAGCATACTTGAAGCCTGTCATTCATTTCAAGTTGGTGGTAATCATGGAGAGGCCCACACACCTCATAAGATCCTGCAATGCATCTACTATTGGCTGACCATATACAAAAATGCTCATGACTATGTTGCTGCTTATGATTAATGCCAGCGATAAGGTACTATTTCTAGAAGACATGAATTAGCTATGACCCCTATTTTAGAATTGGAAGTGTTTGATGTATGAGGCATATATTTCTGGGACCTTTTGTGAGTTCGTGTGGCGTGAAGTACATACTTATAGCTGTTGACTATGTTTCGAAGTGGGTGGAAGAAATTTCACTTCCTAACAATGAAGTAAGGAGTGTCACTATATTTTTGAAAAAGAATATTTTTTCTCAATTTGGTACACCACGTGCCATCATTAGTGATGGAGGATAATATTTTTGCAATTATCTATTCAAGAGTCTGCAGGAAAAATATGGAGTGAATCACAAGGTAACAGCACCTTATCATCCGCAGACTAGTGGACAAGTTGAAGTGTCCAATAGAGAAATCAAGTACATCTTTGCGAAGATTGTGAATGCCAATAGGACTGATTGGCCAAGAAAGTTAGATGACGCATTATGGGACTACCGCACATCTTACCAAATCCCCATAGGTGCTTTACCTTTTCAACAGGTGTATGGCAAGGCTTGCCATTTTCCTATTGAGCTTGAGCATAAGGCACTATGGGCGTTGAAGAAGCTGAACATAGAGCGAAAGTATGCAGCAAAAGCAAAGTTGAATAATATCAATGAGTAGGATGATTTCCACCTTCGGGCATATGAAAGTTCAGCAACTTACAAAGAGAAGGTAAAGTTGCATCATGACCGCAAGATTGAAAAGAGGGTTTTTGAAATGAGTAACCAAGTGATACTATATAATTCTAAGCTTTATTTGTTTTAAGTTAAGCTATAGTCAAGATGGCATGATCTATTCACAGTGACACAGGTGTATCCTTATGGTTCTTTAGAAATAAATAAGGGTGGTGCAAGACTATTCAAGGTAAAGATACAATGAGTTAAGCACTATATGGGAAATATAGAAAAGGTGAAAGAAGTAGCTGACATTGACCTGGATGAAGTCTGAGTAATCATGGAGATTGTATCGTGCCATAACATTAAATCAAGCACTGCTGGAAGGCAATCCATAAGGCTAGATGGTGAAATCTAAGTATCCAACTTAGCCATGTTGTGTCACGACATTAAATCAAGTGCTACGTCAGAGCAACCTATGTTTCTAAACTTATTTCATTTATAAGGTAATGTGTTTGTTCAAAGTGCAGAACTGAAGAATATAGACAAAATCCAAAGAAGTAAAGAAGTTATCATACGGACTCTTTATGAGTCATATCTATACAGTACGACTTTTGAGTAGGAGTCGTATCAACTTAGGAGAATAATCAAAATTAGGCATAAGTTTCTGGAATGAATACAATTCTCATTATGAGTCATATCTTTTGGGTATGGTTCGTAATTCAGAATCGTATCTACTCCAAAACCCAGGTAAGATCCTAGGGCTATACGAGTCAAATAAATAACCCGTAAGCTTGGGAATGAGTCATATACACCACTCCTACCTAATATTACTAGGTTAATTCTCAAGTTAACCCAACCTAAAACCTAAAAAATTAAAAGAGTAAAAAATAACCCGATCGGGTACCTGACACTTTCAACACATACCTGATGTGTTTCTCACTCAAATTTTGATCACCACACCAAAAATCAATGTGTTATCATCAAAATCCAACTACTAACAACATCAAATTTGAAAACTTGTGTGTTTAACTTAAATTTGAGGCCAACAAGATCTAAAATCGAAATCCAATCCTCTCCACTGACCAAGTTTCTTAACTTATTTTTTCTAATTTGTACAGTGAAATTAGTATTATAAGATATTGTCAACTTGGTTTAAGTAGAATTTCTACACTTTTTGATTTGTTGGTACCCTATTTGTGGTGTTTTTATTGGAAAATGAAGATAGGAGTAGAACTAGGGATTGGAGATGATTTTTATATGTCTATATGTGTTGAAATGTTGGATGTAGTTGAATATAATAGTGGGCATATTAGGAATTTACATTAGAGTCAAACTTTGAAATTGGACTTCTATGTTGTAGTACATACGAAACTTCTTACAACTCATACCTACCGATACAGGAGTCATAATGAGACTCGTACCCACTGACAACATGGAAGTATAATAAATTCAAAGTTTGGAATGGATAAGACTCAATCATATGAGTCATACCCAGACCATATGATTCATATTCATTAATCTTACCATCTTGGAATGAATTAAAATAGAATTAATGTGTTTGACTTGCTTACGACTGTTGGTCATGAGTCATACCCATTCGGTACGATTGTTAATGAGGATTTGTATGCAAACTAGTGAACAAAGGTCATGCACAGTCTAGGATACAATGCGGTTATGTGAGTCATACCCAGTGGATATGACTAGTACCCACCGATCGTACTCAATTGAGACCAAGCACATTGAACTTTAGTTTTAATTTTTTTTTCTTTTCCTCTCTTTTATTAGTTACTAACATTAGTGTATTTGCAGGAACTATGCCTCCAAAGAACCTTTCTTCATCCAAAATAGTTTCTAAGAAGGGGAATAAATAAACACCAGTTGAGAGCGAGGAAACCAGTTTATCTGAGTCAATAACAATATCTAAAAGTAGTGGAGAAGAGAATAATAGAACCTCATCCAAGAAAGATGCAAACAAAGGGAAAGAACTTGCTAAAGCTAAAGGGAAGAAAATAGTTCCCCAAGACTCTGATTCACCACCACCAAAGGGGCTGAGATAAAAGAATGCAACTGTTTCCCCTCCTCTTACACCATAGCCTGTGGATAATGATAATGAAGAAGAAATTAAATCTAGTTTAGTAGAGGCTACATCTAAAGAATATCAGGGTCTCGAGGAAGATGCTACCTTGATAAATAGACAGGACCCCCCCACTTGTATTGGCCCCTGCTCTGGTGCCTATCATTAAATGATAGGGTTACCCTGGTATGCAGGAGATATTTAACTTGGGGTTATTCATCTTTGGGGTAGTAAGATAAAGAGAGTGTTATATCCATAGAGAAGAAAGACTACATCGAGGATGTCTAAGCTACCCGCATTTTAAGAACGATTCAAGAATTATAGATTCGGGTGGATGATGAGAGCACCCAGCAGATATAGCGAGGTCCTTATTAATAAGTTCTATGCAGCTTACAAGGGTGAGCTACAGTAGCAGTATTCTTAGGGTATGTTATGGAAGGGAGGTGAGCCTATTACCTCTTTGATAATTTGAGGAGTTACAGTTGACATCTCTCCTCGAACTATTGGGAGATTTCTATATAGGCTAGAATATTAAGCTCCGACCAACACAGCAGTGATGCTCTAAATGGATAAGATGTGAAAGATCACTAATCATACATTGGGTATTAATGATAAAATGGTAATGTTTAGATGGATAGCTGAGCGAATATCCGCACATGGTGAGCATGCTACATGGGTTGCAGGTGGTCTTGGTGATTTGCAACAGATAAAAAAGGGTACCCTTAACTTTGATGGTAAATCTTGGTGGACACTAGCCCAGCATAGGTTGTGTCCTACTACAGGAGATAACGTTCTGAGCTCGATCTGGGCTACTATGATAGCTGATTTCATAGTAGGGTATGTACTCAATATTGGTGAGTTCTAGGCTCAAAGTTGAGAGATAGGGCAGTAGGGGTCAAAAGGCACTGCTAACCAACCCTTACATGATCACACAAATATACTTAGCTGCGGGAGTGTTGGAGATAACCAAGATTGATGAGATGATTGAGGCCCAGAGAATGTTTGACATTGGGCTAATTCAAAATATGGCAAATCCTCTAGTCTGACCTATGCGATAGGTTGTAGATGCTATGGTGGGAGTGTTTCTGTAATATGACCAAAAAAATGCCCCTGCACCAGCTGAAACTACTAAGGCAGGTGCACAAACTTAGGCTGCACTCACAAATGTAGTAGGTACTTCCAGTACCCCACTGTAGTCCAGTCTATGCCGCCTAAGACACGTGGTATGCCTCCAGGTGTGATATTGATTTCTCAGGCTGTATGGACAGAAGTTGTGACCAAATTAGCTATGCTTACTGCAAAGGTTGGTAATATGGAAGGAGAAGTAAGATCTTGGATGGATAGGCAGTTTGTGGTACAGGATAGGCGAGTCTAAGGATGCCTTAATGTGTTTGAGTCAAGGATTACTAGACAGTTAGGGACTGGGCAGACACCCAATGTTACTGATGTCACTGACCTGTATGAGAGGTTGGTTGTTGTTGAGCCAATTATGAAGACTATGATTACCATAGTCCAAGGTGCCTAACATTTGGGTAGATCCGATGGAGGTACAACTTGAGAAGACTAGAGAAGAGATGAAGAGAAAGAAAAGGGAATCTAAAGCAACTAATAAGAAAACTAGACTTGAGAGAATTTAGAATGAGAGGTACCATGAGATACGGGTCCATGAGATGGCTACTAGAGATGGAAGATAGGGATTCGATTGTTGTTGTTGGGATAGTAGCTGATGAGAGTGGGACCCAACCTAATGTCCCATGTCTTGATGTTGATGCTCCGACACCTTGAGTGTCTAGGTATGACTCTTATCCTTGCTCTATTTTATTTTTGTAGAACTGGGGATAGTGTAACGTTCTTCAGTTGGGGGTGAAGGTTGTTTTAAAAATTTTAGGAGCAGTTTGAAAATTTTCAAATGTAGCTAAGAGGAAAGTCTGTTATAACTTGCAAGTTGATACGGTCAGCTAAGATAGGGAGTTGATCAGTGTGCCTATGGCAGCAGATTTTTGATTTTTGATTATGATTGATGGATTTTTAAAAATTTCTAATGTATTGAAAGATTTTTTTTTTGTTTTGATTTTTACTTTGTGATTGATGAAACACTGCTGACTTTTGAAATGTTATTGTGAAAAGTGGTGTTAACTTTATGCTGAAAAGAATTAGAAATATTGAACCCCCTCAAATTTTTATTTTATGTAAGTGTGTGATGTGTATATTTGTGTGAAATTGTCTATCTGATAATGGCATTAGGATTAGGGATAGTACAATTTGAGACAAAACAATTGCATAGTTGGATAACTAGTACATAGTAGTATAGCTCTGTGCAAGTGTGTAAACGGTTTACTGAGTTCCCAGTGGTGTTAGAATCTAGAACTTGCCCAGTTGCTTTTACCTAGGTCTAGGATGGTTAAATAGGAGATAATCATAGGCCATTGTTGCATGAGTCCATTTAAGCCTAAAATGCCTTAACCAAAGGAATAAATTCCCTTGATCCAAATATTTTAGCCTTTATAGACCAATTTTTCTTGCTACACCTATCATCTTCCCATTTGACTTACAATGAACCCGTTTTGGCCCTGGTCCTCCTATGGACACTGAATACCTCAACATAGGTAAATCACTTAAGTTGAGGGTGGCTATTATAGGGATACGTAAAAGGAAAATGAGTATGAAGATAATGGGTAGAAGAAAAATAGTTGAAACATAGGAAGGTGTAATTAAAAATAAAAAAGAAAAGTACAATGTATAGCAAAGAGAAAGAATAAGAACACTAAGTGTATAAAGCCACACCTAATCCAATTAGAATGTTCTTAAAGGAAAAAAAGAGACATGAGGGTGGAAATAAAAGAAGTCAAAAGTAGTTGACCATAAAAAAGAGCGTAGTGTCCAGGAGGCTTAGTCACTAAATGAATATCAAAAGATATCATACCATCCCCAAGCCTAAGTTACAAGCTAAATAAAGTCTTATAGTGATCCAATGGTGACTGTCTAACAACTTACGAAAAGAGCATAAGGGCAAGCCTATGGAATTCTGTACGCACCGATCATACTTCTTTGTGAGAGAGAGTCATTTGTTATATCCCTGAATAGATTGGTCTATCTATGAAGAGTGAATGGGATTTCTTTGGCTGTGAGTGCACATGAGATATGCTGCTAGGTTACTAGATTGTTTGACGAATGTAAATTATATCTATGCCCAAGTTTCTATTGCTAATGTAATGCCATTATCAGATTCCTTCATGTTTCTATAAGTGTTAAAATTGCGATACGCTAGTTTGAGTTAAAAAGTAAGAGGAGAATACAAAGATTGAAATTTAATTCAAAATCATTACCAGGGGTTTGTTGGGGATCTTCCTATTTAAGCATCAGCTCTGTGCAAGAAAATAGTATTTGCTTTTGTTTGCCTCTAAGTTAAGGGTGTTGATGTGGCATGAAAACACAACACTTTTGATGCTTAAAAACATGAATTTATGCATGAACGTAGGGTATTTTGTCGGATATGATGCACTTTGGTGTGAATTGCAGGTAAAATAGGTTTACACTAGTACTTGAACAAAAAAAGCAAAAAAAACCTAAAAAAGAACAACTTCGGTTAGTATACGATTCAACACCTCAGTCATGAGTATTTTATATGACTCATATGTTGAATCGAATGGGTAATAGAACCAAAATCTAGATCAAGGAGACAAGTATAAAGAAGATATGAATCAAGCATCCAAGCCGTAAGAAAGGATAAGAGTCGTATACTGAAGTACTAAGCATAAAAGAATCTAAGCTACTATCCAGGAGTTGAAGTGTCAAGAGTATACGAGTTGGAAGACTGAGTATGACTCACATAGAGATATCATATACAAACCAGTGTTCAAGACCAGAAAAGACTAAAGTCCCAGGTGGATACTTGTTGAGAAGACGAGTCATACCATTCCTATTTTTAATAGGATTTTTATGTTATTTTGAGATACTATAAATACCTTAGGGTTTATATTTTATTAGCTTACACTCTTGAATGTTCTTTTACATGCTTTTACAATCTTTTACAAACTTTAACTATTGTTCTTAAGATTTTAGGGTTTATTCAATTAAAGACTTTGGAGTTCATTCATCGTATTCTTGTGCAATTGATTTTACGTGTTCTTCTTCGATTATCATGGTTTCTTGCACAAACATGAGCGGCTAATCTCCTTAACTAGGGTTGTGGGAACCCTAGTGGGTTAGCTATGTAGAGGAAGTGAGAGACTCAATTTTTCTAGGGTTTCTGTATGTATCTTAATTCTTCTTCGCAATAATTAAACTTGTAGCAGTGCAGGGCTTAAGAATACCTATATTCGCATCCATTCGTTAACAAAGAAGCTTGATATTAGGAAAAGGAGATTAAAACAATGATATGGGATTCGATAACCAAGAATTCTATCTTATTACTTGATCCTACCCCAACAAGTGTAACTAAGGTCGTATGAAGGGGTAACAAGGTAACACCCTAAAACTATAACTAAGTAAAAGGTGAAATTTATCTCCTAGCATACCCGGTAGTTGATAAGACTTATCTTTAGGCTTTGCATGAAGAACAACAGAACAGTTGGGTTGATCAAAAGAAACTTACACAGTTGAGAAGCCAGGGGGAATACAGACCTAGAGTTTGTCTCATATTGATTACAACTCAAAAGCCTCAAGAATTGGTTACTATTTGTAATTGATAACTAAATACCTCCATTTACTTTCTTGCACTACTCGCAGATTACATCAACACAAGTAATTGTTTATTTTTTCCCTATGGTATCGATCCCAACCTTGTTAGGTTATTATATTTGTAATCGAACTCATTATACTTTTCCCTGTGGAATTAACCACAACCTTGTTCGGTTACTATATTTTCAATCAACCGCATTATACTTCTAGTTGAGGCATAGTTTTGGGCGTCATTATTAGCATCAACTCCTAATATCAAACTATCATGACCATTAAGTACTTAGCCTTATAAAGACTCATAATAATCATTTCAAAATATATATAATGAGCATATAAAGGTCTACCAAAGCTAACTCAAGTATTGTTCTACGGTGGGCCAAATGGGCCCACTACTAATATCTAAAATCCTTGATAAGGCTCACTCTACCCCAAACTAGGCTGAGGTGTCTAGTTCTACTTTTATAATATAAGCAAGTCTTAATTAGACTGAAGATAGAAACTCTATTAAAGACCTAAGCAACTAAGACAACTACACCTAATTTATGGTTTTTGAATTGCCTAAATAGTCCAACTAACCTAAGTATTGTCAATCGTATCACCAATGCCTGAAACCCATCTCAAATATAACATAGTATCATAAACATACTATGAAATAGTTCAATCTAGAAAGATGGAAAACCCAGCCAACCTGGATGCCAAAAAAATCTCAAAGAATCTACTAAATCAACAATTTTCTCTTTTGAGAAGCTTTCACAAGATGCCACGCTATCAAAATCATAATCTACATATTGAAATGAGAATAATGATACCCATATTGCACTATTGTGCTTCAATTCCAAAATTACGTAAAAATTCTGTGTGGGTCTCATTTACAAAAATTGCATTTTCAAAACCAACTCAAAGCTCCCCTATACTCAAGGAGTATTTATCCTCAAAAATGGGTGAATTTCAATCTATATTGGAGCTAATATCAAGTCACTATGATTTAGAGATTTAAAGTAGAAAGGGGAGAATCAACCATGAAATGAATGAATCTTACCTCAAATTTGAAGGAGAATTGTGTAATTAATCTTTATCCAAGCTCCCATAATCACCCACAAATGTAATTCCTAAGCATTCCCAATTTTTAGGGCTTAAATATTTTAGGGATGGATGAGAAATGGTGTAAAATAAGCTAAAGGGAGTTTCTAAACTCTTTCTAGGTATACGGGTATTGCATATATGACCTGGCATTCGCATATGCGATACCTGACGAAATATGTAGAAGTCGCTTATCCAACATTATTACGGTAAATGTTATACCTGGCCTTCTTCTGGGGATGTCAGTTATACAACTACAAACATCACTTAAACGACACTTACTAGTGTCTCTAGATTGTGTATGTGATCTGTGGCTCTCGAATGCGGGAGCACCATCACCAACTGAGACTTGGAGCTAACCTCTCGAGATTCATTTAGAATCTCATATGTGCAAATGGACTATGCTACCCTATCAAATTCGATGTTTTGGACTCAATGTCCCAGTTAAAATTTTTATCCAAGGTCATTTTAATGAAAAATGGGTCCTATACCTAACTTACCATTTTTTTAATTTTTAAATTATAGATCAAAATAAGCCCGGGTGTCTTGGGACCTGAACCAAAGGTCCACCTAGCCTAAAATTGATATTTCTAAGCTATTGGAATAATTTGATTTAGCATATGAGATTGTCTGACTAAAGTTTTTTCTCGGTTGCTATTTTGAACTAGCAAAGACTTTAAAATAGGGAACTGGCTCTAAAAATCAAACGAGCTAACTGATAATCAAATGTTCAATCCCAGCAAGTCATAAATGACTTGGGGAACCTAATGAGAAGCTCTAATAGTGAAAATAAGCAATAAAAAAATAACCTGAAGGGTCAGTACATCTCTGACATATTTAGAGAACTTCACATTAACCTTCAATTATTTGATGTTCTGCAGGGAATTCCTAAGCACTCAAAGTACTTGAAGGATGTGGGTACTAATAGGTTAAATCTAAGTTACATTGATAAGGTGGAACTAATAGAAGAATAAAGCTTGATTGTGATGAGAAAGATACCAAAAAAGCTAATCACCCATGGATCTTCACCCTCCCCATATAAATTAGTGATAATGGTATGGTCCATACTTTTAGTTACTTGGGAGCGAGCATAAATTTTATGCCCTAATTTTTTTAAAAACTCTTGGTTTGCAGAAGTCGATACCATGCTCTATGGTATTCTAATTTATGGATAGAACCAGAGTGCAACCCAAAGGAATCATAGAAGACGGCCTTATTAAGGTTGGTAAGTTCATTATTCTTGCTGACTTTATTGTCCTTGATTATGATGCAAATGGAAGGTTACCAATGATACTGGGATGTTCATTCTTGGTGATGGGAGGAGAACTGACTAATGTTAGAAAGGACACTCTAACAATGAGACAAGATAGTGAAGATGTGGTCTTCAAAGTATACAAACCACTCAATCCACCTTTGCACTATAAGGATTTGTACATGATCACGGTTATGGAAGTGGATAAGTGTGGGATGGTGGAGTGAAAACCACCAATGACCACTTTGGACTATCTTAAAGAGTTTCCCAACCCACCACTTAAGCCCAAAGTAGTGAAGCTGAATGAAGAGCCAGAAAAAGCTATTTGTGAAAAAGATACAGACCTTGAGAGTAAGTGCTCAAAAGGTCAGAAAAGAGTGAGAAGATGACCTCTGAGTAATAATAAGAGAATAAAGAAATATTGATTGAGAGTAGTAATGTGGGTCATTCCATAACACTAAATCAGCCGCTGCTTGGGAGGCAACCCAAGTTAAGGCAAGTATTTAATTTTTGTATTTTCTTTTTATTTCACTTTTTTTTTGCTTTTGCTTTGAGTCGCATGTTCAAGGGAAATTTGAGTCCAGTAGAAGCAAGCTAAGGAGCATGGCCGAGACTGGGTGTGGGGTCCACCAAACTATCTAAATACTAAATATGCGACTAGATAGGCCTAGAGACCTCAGGGAGTATTTCTATCCTTGCCTTAGGGTGAAGTGCTGCTATAGGATCTTATTTTATTTTTCTTCTAGTTTGGGTAAATTTAAAAAAATTAAAAAAAGATTTTCTCTTGGTTTTTAGTTTTATTGTTGGTGTCAGTCTAGTAGAGGTACACTTCACCCACCCCTCAATTTTTCTTTTTGGTTCTTTTATGAGGGGGTGCCTATGAATCCAATCCCTTTTTCAATATTAGGAGTAAATTTTTAAAGTTTTTAGGGGTAAATTTAAAAAAATTGGTGTTAGGAATAAGTGAGTTGTTCTTGCTAGTTATATCTGTGAATACATGAGGCAAGTGGTTTTGAATATAAAAAGCATGGTGATTGTGTTGAATGCCTATTTTTTAGACCCTTAGGATCATTTTTATGACTCTTGTGCATTATTGGCATAATTTTGAATTTATGCTATTGCTTGGTCTAGAGTCTACAGAGATCCTACTTGATTTAAGCATGTTCCATGTGTGAGTAAGATTTATTGTGTATTCCTTGTTGCATTTTGATGACTAAAACTTGCCTGGTATGTGCAAAAAAAATAAAGAATGTTTATTTTAGGAGATAATATAGCCATTTCTTTGATAGTTATGTTCATACCTCTTTGTCTACCTGTATAGCATAATCTTAGTTAGCCTCGTTGAGCCTTTAGCCTATTATTTAGTAGCCTCATGTGTAGCTTATTTCCCTTATTTGATTGACCATAATTTGATGCAAATATCGTAAGCACTTTAGTTGAAAATCAATATGGTTAAGGAGTTAAAAATTAAAGAAGGAAATTTTTTGAAACCCTTTGGGGTTGCTCCGCACAGTAAGAGACCAGGTCCCTCAGAATCAAACACAGGCGATCAAAAAATAGAGTGCAAAAAAACTAAAGATAGTACAGAAAGAGTAAAAGACACAAGGATTTTTACGTGGAAACCCAGGATGGGAAAAACTTTGGCTTTCCGTCACAAGCACCAACGAAATCCACTATAATCAACCTCCTGATTATAGTCTAGATTTCAACCTAACTCTAGGCTCCTTGCGCTAGCAGCAACTCTACTACCATCTCTTCTTGGTAACTCTAGCAAGGACTCCCTCTACATTAATTAGCTCTAATAAATCTCAAGCTTAGTAAACTCTACCTAAGTAGCACACTAATAAGAAAACACGACTCTTATAACATGAGTAGTTCTTTTACAAATCAACACTGAAAAACAATCACTCACTCTTTAAGTAAAGTACAAAGTTAAGAACATGAGAAATGCTGAGCAGTCTTGAAATGTAGTTTTTGCAGCCTCACTTCTCTCTATTTAGAATTGGAAAAAAATAATTATTGAATTGGCATCTCTTTCCTTTTATAGTTGGGTGATGATTAGGGCTTGAAAGATCATTGGACCAGCTGTCCAAGTCAGTATAAAAAAGTACCCGCAAGTTTGTTACACAAGATGACAAAACTATGCAGAAGGCGCGTGCAGCTAAATGTACCTTACACGTCCTAGGACCTGGTCCCTCATAGTTTAGATGCTCATCATTAAAACTACTTATAGCAATTTTCCCTTTTTTCAATGATGACAAACAAAACTTTATAAATTGAGCAGTAGTGCACATTCATCACATTTAATCAGAGTGATTACCACCTAAAGATGAATGTTCCCCTATCATTATGCTTTCTCTATCATGCATCATAGGGACCTGGTCCCTTACTGCCATTTTGCAATAAAAACTTCCCCCATCATTATGCACATTTATTTTATTTGGGGTCTTTGCATTTACACACTTCCCCCGGTTAGTATGACTCTCTTTAGGTATGCATCTCCTGGTCCCCACTACATGAACTATGTATTTCTTTTTTTGGCATCATTGAAAAGAATTAACAGTAAACCAAGAGTTAAGTTAAGCACAGATTAGTTATGTCATAGCCACTAGGGCAATACTAACATATAGAATAGCTCTAATGTAAGGAAAAAATGAGATACACAAACTAAAGATTCATTCACTCATAATAGTCAGTACCAGTACAGTGGGCTAAAATAATAATAATCATAAGATAACAGTCTTTAAAATTAATTATGAGAACCAGGATATGGAACTGACATAAGGTTGATGAGTGAATGAGGATGACAAGGCTCTGGTGGAAGGAGGATTGGATGAAAGGAGTTAAGTAGTACTCCATTATTACATCTATAGTAATGTGAGTATCCACCAACTATTTGGTAAGGATCTTCACTTCAGTATTCAATTTGGTCATTTTTTCCTGGAGTTTTGCATTTATAGTTGCATCTTCATCAGTGGCACCTAGTCCTTTAGAGGATGGACTTTGATTCAGTAATGTCAAATACATTTAATCTAGCATCTTTTAGAGATGACTTGATTCTTAACTCCTCTATTTCTATTCCCAACTTCTCCTGAACAACAAACAATGTAGATACTTGATTTATATTCTCAACAAGTTTTGTTCAAGCTGAATATCATCTTGGTTGTTCCATGTGATCTCCTTTTCCCAAGTACCCCAAAATGATCAAATACTTTTTTGAGGAGGCACCCATATGGCATTTCATGACTCCTTTTTTCTCACATATTTTAAGATCAAGAGATCTTTCCTAGGAAAACTTTCTGAGTCATCAATATTTTAATCACTTTTTAACCACCCACATTTTTCATCTCATCCTTTGATATTATTACTTGTATATATCCATTTAATAGCAGTTTCTTCTTCCTAGGACTAAGTCCCTCAGAGGCTTTCTTCCTTTTCACAGCTTATGTGCTTCTACCTTACTCCAGCTGGGTTATGATACTTTGACTTAGAGGACCTAAGACAAAGTTTTCTATGGCTTTTGTGCTTACAGATCAAGATATTTGATGAGGGAATATTTAATTTGATTTTC
The DNA here is from genome assembly GCF_002878395.1 of Capsicum annuum. Taxonomy (NCBI): domain Eukaryota; kingdom Viridiplantae; phylum Streptophyta; class Magnoliopsida; order Solanales; family Solanaceae; genus Capsicum; species Capsicum annuum. Next base: position 24,473,870 of record NC_061118.1, on the reverse strand, counting down.
TAGAGGAAGGAGAATGAGAAGGATCAATTTAGTTTAGTGGAGGTAATGAGTGATGAGTTGAGACTCAGACTAGGAAGTAGCCTGTTTTAGCAATTTTAAGAGGTGATCTTTGTTATCACGGAATGGCATGTTTTGTTTTGATAATAGTGACTTTTTATTTTACAAATGAATTGACAACTTTTATGAGGGAAGGAAATAATACATGGCTTTCTTAGACTATATATTTTATGATTATTGAAGCATACTGTAATGATACTAACCTGTGAGATAAGAACAAATCCCTCTTATTTGAGTGAATCTTCAAGTTCGCTCTTGTCACTTTTGTCCACTTCCTAAGGTGTTCCTATTAACCTCCTATATTTACGTTCTATATTTTAATAATGACAAGCTAATGGGTAAATATTTGAAGAATATTGAAGATGTCTAATGATGGAAGGAGAAGATATTGAAGATACACCAAAGATGCAAAAGAGATTCCAAAATCTCTAAGAAATCAACTCAAGATATCCAAGAATATATTGTAAAAGGAAGTAAGCCTCCTATATTTACGTTCTATATTTTAATAATGACAAACTAATTAGTAAAAATTAATAGGATATTGAATATCTCTAATGATAGAAGGAGAAGATATTGAAGATACACCAAAGATGAAAAAGAGATTCCAAAATCTCTAAGGAATCAACTTAAGATATCCAAGAATACCTTGCAAAAGAAAGCAAGCATCCAACAACATGGTGGACAACACTAAAGATGGAGCAATATCAATCATAAGGAATCAATTCAAGACTTCCAATAAAATCTCGCAAAGGAAATCAAGCCTCCAACAGTAGCCTGACCAGAGAAAAACTTGGGAAAAGAGCATCAATCACCATAGGAGCAAAAGGAAAGAAGATCATCGATGTATCTGATATGTACGTGTACAAATTACCGTGTATGGACATATCTGATATGGACATACTATACAGTAACATTACTCAATCAAGGAATCAATTCAAATCCTTGATTGGGATAAAATTTCTTGGGTTTCCTTATGAAGAAAAGCACCTGAAGAATATAAAGAGAGGACTGAAGATCGAAGCACTCACCCAACTTCAAACAAGAATCTCAAAGTGTCTTAATCTTAGTCTCACAAAGCTTTGTACTTCTTAGTTTACAATAGCTATATAAATAATAGGATCAAGTCAACGTTGTAATACAAACTAAAGTCGTGTAACAATATTTGAAGAACAAAATAAGTCTTTAGAACTTGTTTCTTATCATTGTACTCGAACCCGACTTTGAAGGATATAAGGAAACATTGAAACCCAAGGGGTGGGGAAGTAGGCACCATATTGGTGTTCCAAACTAGGATTAATTTTCGTGCCATTTCTTTAAGTTGATTATTCACTTTTCTATTTATTTAAGTCTAATTTATTTTGTGAAGTATACTAATTTGCAAGCAAGTTGACTGTCAAGAGTCAAGAGTCAACTCACAGAAATTTTTTGGTTCACCCCCTCCTCTTGAATTTTAGTTCCCATGGGTGTAAGCCTACAAGGGTATATAGTACTGAGTTAGACTAAGATGCACGGACTTTATCAGGAATACCTGTCTCCTAAACATATCCAATTTTGTGGAGAAGCATTGATTCACATATTAGGTTAAGTTAGTATCATGATTTAATCTCTGCATACACCCTTTTTTCTCAAAATATATTCCCAAAAGCAAGTCTGGGGACCAGGTCGTATACTTGACTTAATTAAGGCTTCTGAAGCTTCTCCTTCTAGGATGAATTTCCTAGTGACTGGGTTCCTGAGAATCAGATCTCATTTGTCTCTCTTATCCACTTGCTTATCATATTTACCACCACCAAGTATCAATAATTTTCCAAACAAATTAGGAACTATATGTACTCCTTTTATCCAACCAAAACATACCTTTTCAATTTATTTTTCAGAGCATTTTTATTCATCATATCTAAAGGTCATGCTAGGGATTCTTTTAGAACACAAGCTTCACATATTCTCTTATTGAATATCATCTTTCACAAGCTAGGATTAGGTCCTTGAAATTCTCTTTTCACAAAAACACACCTTTACTAGAAGTGTCTTGAGAGAGAGAGCACAGTCAGAACTTCCATCATTGAGCTTTGAACTCTTTCAAAAAATGAGAAATTACTGACTGCAATCCCCTTCTTATACCTAGAATCATGATCACTTTCTAGATCAGGGAACCCACTCGAGTCTGAGTTTCCAGTAATGGGACAATGGTGTGATGAAATCCCTTTTGGCCCATCTAGGTAGAGAGTTCATTTTCACAATTTTGTGAGGATTGAGACCCTTAGAATGAGCATTTCCTTGCTGAATATATTTAGAAACGTTCATCCTAGCTCTAATCCAGTTCTTACAATTCCCCCTTGTGTGTCCATCTCTTCCACAATTAGTGCATAGAGGTTTGTGAACCTTGTTCTTAGCATAATAAGAAATTGTCCCTTAAGATGCACAAAGTTGGATTCTTTCTTGCTAACCAAGCCCCTTCCCATTGTTATCACCTTAATTAGTCAAGTTAGAAAATATGAGAAGATGTAGTTCATTGTAGGGATTTATTAAGTTCTTCCTTTAGATGGACCAGTTCCTTTTCTAACTCCTCATTCTCCTAAAGTGTAGTCATGTGAAGACTTTGAGAATTTTCTAACTTTTCTTCAATCTCAATCTGAAATATTGAGACTACTGTTTTCCCTTTATAATTGGAACCATCTTCTTTCTATAGTTGACTCACAAAACTCATGTTTTCAAGTTTCAGTTTAGCAACTTGTTACTCAGTATTTGATATCGGGAGTCAAAGTTATCAGCTAAAGATCCTGATCTTCAATCTTTTCTTCTAGATTATTAACTTTTTCTTTATCACAGGAACTATTAGCTTTTTCCAGTTGATTGACTAATCTTGAATTTTTAGATTTCAACTTAGTAACTTTCTCTTCAATTTTAGATATTCAAAGAGTTAGAGAAATTAACTCAAGCTCTTAACTCTTCACATTTTTTTCCATAGTATTTTTTCATTAGTCATTTCACACATAGAATCAATCAACATATTGGTAAGCTTTTTGACTTTTCTAGCAGAGTATTTTCTAGGTTTTCTTTAGAATTTGAGAGTGTTACCTCATCTTCTTCTTCATCCTCAGTGTTTGCCATAAACGCAAAGAAAGTGTCAAAGGTCACTTTCTCATCCTCAACTCTAGCATAGAAATACCTCCAGTCCTTTTGACTTCACCTGAATCACTGAAAGAGTCTCCCCATACTTCCAAAGCTTTCTTTATAGTATATTTAGCTGCTTCTTTCCTTCTTGAATTATCAGGGACCTAGTCCCTGATCTTTCCTTTGTCACCCTCAGCCTTATGGTAATCTTGATGATCCATCTTGTGCATTGGACAGTCCTTGATAAAATGCTCAGGACTTCCACATTTATGACATACCTCAATATTGTTTGCCTTGTTACTGCCGCTTCTAATTCTTTGAAAATGACCACTCCTTTTCATTGCTTTGATAAATCTACTTGCCAAATAGGCAACATCAATCTCTTCTCCAGTTAAGTCATGCTTTGAAGCCTTTAATTCCACAGATTTTTCCCATTTAAAATATTTCTTCTCTAGCTCTTGTTGCTTCTTGATCTCATGAGTTTTTAGATTTACAATTAGCTCCTCCATGGTGAGGGTTTTCAAATTTCTTGCCTCAGTTAAAGAATCTACTTTATTTTTCCATAACTTGGGAAGAACAATAAGGATCTTCCTCACTTGTTTATACAATGGAATCACCTCCCCTAAGCAGTGTATCTCTTTGTGATAGAGGTGAATCTTGTATACATTTCTTACATTGTCTCTCCTTCTTTCATAGTGAAGGTTTTATATTGAGTTGTCAGAATGTCAACTTTAGAGTCCTTCATAACTGGTGTTCCCTTATGAGCAGTCCTTAAAAAATCAAGATATCTTTAGCATTTTCACAAGCTGAGATCCTACTATATTCATCAGGACCTATTCCACATACTAACAATTTCTTAACTTTGTAATTCTTTTCAATCTTCTTTCTATCTTTATCATTGAACTCCCTCGTGCTTTTAATAACCATTTTCGTCACATATCCTTCTTTGACTTCTTTTATAGGAACATGAGGACCATCAAAATTATGTCTATTAGTTCACTATCTTCAGCCAAAATGAAGTCAAATATCCTAGTTTTCTACCACGCATAATACTTCCTATTGAATCTTGGTGGTCTAGTTATAGAATGCCCTTCTTCTAGATTAGGTGGAGCAGACATTCTAACCAAGACACTCTAGGTGTAAACCATTTAGAGTGACCAGGATCTTATACCAATTGTTGAAACCCTTTGGGGTTGCTCCTCACAATAATGGACCAAGTTCCTCAGAATCAAACACGGGCAATTAAATAATAGAGTACAAGAAAACTAAAGATAGTGCAGAAAGAGTAAAAGACACAAGAATTTTTACGTGGAAACCCAAGATGGGAAAATCATGACTTTCCGTCATAAGCACCAACAAAATCCACTATAATAAACCTCCTGGTTACAATCTAGATTTTAGCCTAACCTAGGCTCCTTGCGCTAGCAACAACTATACTACCAGTTTATCTTGGTAATTGAACCAAGGACTCTCTCTACATTGATTAGATCTAATCAGTCTCAAGCTTAGGTAACTCTACCTAAGCAGCACTCTCAATAAGAAAACCCTACTCTTACAACATGAGAAGTTTTTTTACAAATAAACACTCAAAAACACTCATTCACTCTTTAAGTAAACTACAAAGTTAAGAACATGAGCAATGCATGAGTAGTATTAAAATAGAGTTTTGCAACATCACTTCTCTCTAATTAGAATTGGAAAAAACTGATTATTGAAGAGCCGTCTCTTTTGTTTTATAGCTGGGTGATGATTAGGTCTTGAAAGATTATTGGACCAGCTATCCAAGTTAGTATAAAATAACACCTTCAAGTTTGTTACACGAGATGACAAAATTATGTAGAAAGCGTGTGCCAGCTCTATTGTACCTTGTACATCCAGGGACCTGGTCACTAGTACTTTAGCTGCTCATCATTAAAACTACATATGGTAAAATTGGTGAAAGTAAAGTTGCAAGAATATAGTAGATATTTGTGTGTGAAAATTTTATATAAGGTAGTGGGAAGTGGTGTAATGAAAAGAGAAAAATTGATCAAATTGAATCATGTGTTGATAGACAATACTCTCTCCATACTTTATGTGAACTAACTTAAAGAGATAGGGTAAAACAAAGAGATAGGAAATATAGAAGTGGTGAACATTTTGTTGTTTAGAAAAGAGCCTAATGTATAATGTGATATATTAAAGTGTTTAGGGAAGATAATCATTGTTACTGGCCAGAATAATTCCTAACCACCCCTTAGCTTACATTACAAACCTTGAAATCCTAGTTGGTCTTGATCCCTTACAGTATAATGTTAGTGGAGTATTATACTAAGGTTAAGCCTATATTTCATCGTATGTGGCATGTGAATTCCTTGTGAGAGAGCGTAATTTGATTCTTATAACTATTTTTATGATAAATTGTATCTCTGTGAGTGAATATAGGTAACTCTCTTATAGTAAGAGAGCATATTTGAGGATAGTTAGGTGATTTATGTGATCTATTTGACTAAGTACTATGCATGAGTTTTCCAACATGGTAGAGTCAATTCTTGAGGCTAGAATGTTTTGAAGTAGCGTTCGTGAGTTTTAAAATAAACATGACATGCTTAATATGGAACTTGTTATTCATGTAGTCATTGTAGTGCTATCTTGAGTGTATTTCTTGTAGTATAAATATTGTAATATTTCATAGATGGTACTTAATTTAAATAGTTGTTCGAGGATGAACAAAGCTTTAAGTGTGGGTGATGATCTTAGGCGGATTTATGCACCTAAGTGTCATTATCTATGTGTATTTAGCCTAGTTTTGAGGACTTCTTGTGTGAATAATGAGTTGTTCTTCATATAATTGAGCATATATGTGTTAAAATAAATGTTTATAATGTTTAAGGTGTGTGTAAAACAAGTTTGGAATCAATTTGGTCACATAGAGTTTAGATGAGAAAACTAGTGTTACTAGCTTGAGTTATGTGTTGTTCTAGTTTATCTCAACAAATTCTATTGTGTGTTAAGAAGTAATTCGTGGTTTTTTATGTTATAGGAGCCATGATAAATGGTAATATTGATGTTCATGAGCATGAAAAGGTCTAATGATGTTGGAAAATAACCCACAAAGTGAGGAAGTCAAAGGCAAATGGAAGAAGTAAACCTTGATGAAATCTGGAAAATTTGAGGCCATGGGCGTACCACGCCCTTGAACCTTTGAGATAAGGGTGTTCCAAGCCCCAATACAAAAACCAACACATCAAAAATCAGTGAGAATCTATTATTAGGGCATTCCACTCCCTTAACAAGACATGGGTGTGACATGCCCTTGGTTCAAAAAGGGGCAATTCTCTCCTCGTATAAATAGAACAGTTGGTTTGTATTGTAAACACCTTGGACTAATTTCGAGGCTCAAAAACACTTTATGAAGGTTACAATTAGGGTTATTTATATTTTATTTATTTTACTTTTGGTTTATATACATGAATTTCTTTATTTTGATTCATTGTAAGACCATGAGTGGCTAAACACCTTCGTCTAGGGTAAGGCCAAGAACATGATTACTTATGCTTTCAGTTAAGTGTGGTTAAGTTTGTTATCATAGTTTGGTTATTTATATATCCTTATTCTTTCTATTTTATGGATTGTGACCCTTAGGATAAACTTATATTTCTAGTGGAAGCCCAGAAAAAGGATCAATAGATTAGATTATGGGGCATATGGATTGGGATCTTAAACATTCAAGGAATTGAAGTTAGGATTTGCATTTAGAATAGGAATATACCTAATTTTCCCCATTTGGTTAAAATACTGGATGAAATTTAAATATGTTTTAACTTAGTTCTCGCATCCCCGGTCAACGATGTAGTTGTGGGGCTAATTTAGATAGACGATTAGATGCTTGAAAGTCCATAATCATGTTATCAAGACCGTGAATCAACAACCAAGATAATTAATTAAATGACAAGATTGTATGTCTAAGTAAGATAGTTCGAGTACCTTGACCCTGGATTTCTCCCCACTATTGTTCCAAAACTTTTTAATTTCAAATTTTTTACAGTTACTTTTGAATTCTCAAAGCTCAAACATTATTGGTTGCACTTGCACTTCTTTAATCTTTATAGTAATACTAGAATTAGTTTGTTACTGAGCACAAGTCCCTACGGGATCGATACTTGGCTTTCAAAGGACACTTTAGTACTTGGGTGACCACGTACAGTTGTGTGTACGCTAAGATGAAACACTGGCCTGCCCTTCACAAATTCAAAGACTAGCTTGTGAATACGATGTCTAGTAAACTTGGCCTTCGCAAATGTGAAGGAAATTTTTGGCCTCCACCAGCTGAGTTGCACCAGCTAAAGTTTGTATTTTCCAAGTTTATTAGCAGACCCTCAGGATTTATTTAAAATCTCGTGAACGTAAACAAACTATGCTACCCTACCAAATTCTACATTTCGGACTCAACCCAATCAGAATTTCTATCTAGGGTCATTTTGATAAAATATGGGACCCAAATCTAATGGTCGATTTAACCAAAATCCACCCAATATTCCCATATTCCAAAATCCCTCTAGCCTAAAATCGATATTCCATATCTAACAAAACTGTTAGAATTGTCATATAAGGACATTGACCTAAAGTTTAAGCCTGATACCTAGTTCGCAACATCAAAAACTTAAAAATAGAGAATTGGCTCTAAAAACCAAATAAACTACCCACTAACCAAACTTTTAGTTCTAGCAAGTTATAAATGACTTGGGACAACTATGGAAAATCTCTAAACGAAAAAATAGTGTGGAAATACAGAAAATGAACTAGAGGGCTATTACAATATCTAATACTAAAAGGACTCTCGTGTTCTAAAGTAAAGAATCAATGTGTACCTAAAGGCTCTAATAGATAGAGATATTGGGCCCGCATCGCATACTCAATCTCCCAGATAGCCTCCTCAACTAGATGGTGTCTCCACTGAACCATAACTACTTAAATTTCTCTAAAGCACAATAATCTGACATCCCTAGTTCATATGAAGATAGGTTTCTCCATAAAGGTCAATCTCTCATCAAACTGGACTGGGTCCAATAAATCACATGACACACATATGGAATATAACACTGCAAAATAGAGACACAAAAAATTAGGTGGAAAACTGCAAAGTTAGGGGGAAAGGCCAACTCATAAGTTACTTGGCCAACTATTCAAAGTATCCCAAATGGCCAAATATACCTGGGGTTAAGATTGCCATTGGTCCTAAAACTCATCAAGGCCTTCAAGGGTAATACTCATAGGAAAACCCGATCACCTACCCTAAACCTCAAGGAATAAAGTCTACCATTAGTATAACTTTTCTGCCTACTCTAAGTTGTCCTCAACCTATCTTGAATCATCTAGAACCTATCTAATGACTCATGAAGTAACTCAGTACCACAAGGCCTAAACTTAAAAGTCTCAAACCAATCTATGAAAGATCGAAGATCCTATCATAGAATGCCTTAAATGGTGCCAAGTGAATACTTGAATGTTAGTTGTTATTATAAGCAAACTCCCCTAAGGCTAAGTGTTGCTCCCACAGACCTCTAAAGTCCATAATATATGCGGGGCATATCCCTAAGAACCTAAATAGTCACTCTTACTATCCGTCAGTATAAGGGTGAAAAATAGTGCTGAGATCAACTTGAGTACCTAACTCCTCCTAAAAGTTCTCCAAAATCTAGAAGTGAACATCAACCCTCTATCTGAAATAAAAGATATGGGTATTCCATACAGGCGAACAGTCTCAAAAACATAAATACGAGTGAAACCTCTCAACATTGAAAAATATTTCAATAGAAAAAATATGTCGATTTGTTTAGCCAATCTACAATGACCCAAATGTCATTGGAATCCATGGAAGTGCGAGGCAACCAACTAACAAAGTCCATGGTGATCCACTCCCAATTGCACTCAGGAATAGGTAATCTCTAAATTAGGCCACCAAGCCTTAGATGCTCAATTTTTGCCTGCTAACAACAAAGGAAACAGGACATAAAATAAACCTTACTTTCTTCATGCCACTCCATCAGTAATGTTGTCTCAAATCTCTATATATTTTAGTATTTTCAGAGTGAATGAAATATTTGGAGTTGTGAGCCCCTGCAATATCAATAGAATCAAGTCTCCAACCTTCAAAATGCAAAATGCAACCATCATATCTCAAAATACATTCTGAATCCAATGTATGCGCACCCTTTAGAACCTGGTCGAATGCCATAAAGTCTACTAACCTCAAACTAGAGACTCCAAATAAAGCCTAAACATTCAATTCATAAAATCCATGAACGCAGTTGGTGCATTGGTCAACCCAAAAGATATCATCATGAACTCATAATGGTCATAGTGAGTCCTAAAGGCTATCTTAGGGATGTCCACAGCCCGAATCCTCAACTAGCAGTAGCATGTATGGATAACTCGTGGAACCATGCCCCATACTCAAGAAAGATTATAAAACCCTATTCTATGCTTAAGAACTGATCTATGAGATATTCCCAAAGCCTATAAGTCATAAAATTCTCAAATAAAACATTAGAAAACTGAGCCTAAGTTAAAGACAGAGATCCAGCTATCTTAGGATCGAGATAACCTCTCCAGTAATATCTAGCTGCCAAGTCCAACTAAACAGTCGTGTAGTCGACCCCATAAATTGATGTACTATAGAAATATAGCACTTCTGATGCTTAAAACAAGGAAAATATGAAAGTTTCTGAGGGCTTTATATTAGATTTGATATTTTTTGGGTATATTTTGCAGAAAACCATGATTTGGATGATAAGTTCATGAAAATGTTGAAAAAAGGCAATTTTGGTTACTTTTGGAGCGATTATAGATGATTGGGATGTTTTCCAGCTTGATCGTGATTAATGCATGTTCAAGAGTCGAAGAATAGCTGAAAACTGACTCTTGACACCTAAAAAGTCAACATGTGGCTGTAAGTAGGACCTACGGACACATGTACATAAAGTAGGTGTCAGAAAGTCAAAATACCGAGAGCTAAACATTGCATGATTTTTTCTCCTTCTACCTGCACCAAAACCTATGCCCTATGCCTGGGCCACAAGTAGTACCTGCACCCTACCAGATGATAGGTACAGGTACTAGGTGGCCACCAACGTAATTTTCTCCTATTTCATTTGGGCTTAGTTTTTTGGGTTTTCTTTTATAATATAAATACCTGTTATGTACTTTATAGATAGAGATATATATGAGAGAGATATAAGAGATATACAGAGAATGCACTTTTAAACATATTTTGATTTCAAGATCCATCTTTGATCTTGGGATTCCATTGTATTGACTTTGATTGATTATTCGGTTTACGGTTGTGGGTTTTCTTTTATCTTATCATTGTGATTTCAACTTTTCTTTCCAACATGATTGCTATTGATTTTTTCACAATCATGAGCGGCTAAAACCTATAGCTAGGGTTGTGAAAATGCTGACAAATTGACAAAGTAGGGGAAGTGCAATTGTTGACGGGAAACCAAGACCTATGGCATGCATTGCTTTATCTTCGATATGATTGATTTCTTAATAAGTGCACATATTAGGATCCTGCCTAGATATTTCTACTTGCTCTAAAAAAAGGGGTAGTAACTAGGAAAAGATAAAGACAACAGTAATTTAGGGAGTTAATAGTCGATCCATTTCATCACAACAGTATATATGAATGACTATTAGCCTTCACCTAATAACTTGAGACTCAAAAGGTGATAGTTAACTGGGACCAGGGTAAGGGTTAGTAACGTGACACTCTAAGACTTAATAGGTAAAGGGTGAAATTCTCTTACTCGTGGAAAAGACTGTAGGAGGTACATAACTTATCGGTTTTTCATGCAAGGTATTAAGTTGGTTCAACAATGCACATAAACCTATAAAGTTGAGATTCTGGGTGGAACATAATCCAGTGTTCACTCAAGACTCATTTTCAACCAAGTTAATATTGTTCTGTGTTCGAGATGACTACACACAAATCCTCTATTTACTTTTCTATTTTTCCCGTAGAGTGTAACCACTAAGATCTATCAAATCATGATTCCCTTGGGATTTGGTCCCAACCTTAGTTGAGTTACTATATCTTGATAGACCGTATCATCATCTAAAAAAAGGTATTTCTTGGACTTCATTATGAATCTACCCTAGGCCTAAAGTATGGAGCCTATCCTCACAAGTAATCAAAAACTCAAATGCATCCTCACTTGGAGCCTATGCAAACCTAAGTGGAGTCAATCTTAGAAATCTAGCCAACATCATCTACTCCTCAACAGACATAGTTGGTTGGATGGCTACCGGCTAAGCAACTACCGATGCTAGAGGGACCTTAACTTTAAGAGTCGTAGATATAAGTTGTGCCTCAGTATCTGTACCAATCTGATCCACAGTTGAGCACTATCAGGCAGTCCACTACCAACCAATCCCAATAACTGAGCCAAGGCATATCTAAGTAATGAAGAAGAAATAAACATTAGTGGCACTTGGGCTTTCCCCAGCCTACCAATAGCTTGGGTAGAGGAACCTTTAGTGAAGGAACAACAACAGGGTCTGGTGAAGGCTCCCTACTGGAATCCCTAGTTAGAGTTGGAGCTATCGCCTAACCTAGGCCCCTAGGCCAGAAACAACCTCTAGTAGGAGCCCTAGTTGCAGGCTTGGGGTCCTTATCTTCAGTCAACATATTTTGCATCCTGACCATCTACAAAAGAGTAAAGAACTGTGTTTTTAAGAAACCAACACAAACTCAACTCATGAAATGATTGAGTAATGTGAAGCTCTCCTAAGATTTCCTATAGCCTCCCGAAGATAAAAAAATGGATTTCATCATTCCGATCTTTGAGACTATACTAGACACTTACTCCTGTACCAACATAACTAGTGAACCTAGGATCTAATACCAATTTTTTGCAACCCTATTTCTCAAGTCATAATGACACCTACGTTAACCCACCAGTAAGTAAACCATAGCTCGGAATGACAAGTAATGGTCTAATTGGTATAGGATAAGATGATTACTGAAAATTAAGTCTACAATGGATTTTAGATGATATAATATAAAAAAAAAACAACTTATAAGTAATAAGTTACCAAAAGAGAAAAATGTATCCCACGACATAGTAAGGTTGGTACAAGATCCAGTAATCAAAAGAATAAGAGCACTAAAAGTGTATATATATATACAGAAATAGTCTCAAAATGAAAGACTGTCCAAAAGTAGCTGAAAGAGAGAATCAGCTCCAACTCCAAAAAGCTCACCCTATTTCTGAACTCTAGAATATGTTGGATAGAACATCAACAGCGACATCTAGTACTCTAATCTGTATTAGAAAAAGATGCAGAAGTGTAGCATGAGTACCAAAACAATGGTTACTCAGTAGGCATCATCGGTTGATTAAGCTAAATCATAATAAAAGCATAATAAGATGTGAGAATGTAACTAAGGTTAAAGATCAAAGGGGCAAACCTAAAATAGTGCTCCAAATGACAAATAATAAATAAAAATAGTAAATAATATCAAAAAGACTATAAGATATATGCAGCCTAAATGGGGCCCCATAAGTCCAAAAGGCTCAAACAAGAGAAGAATAATCCAATTGAGCCCTCAAAAGCCTGATGGATGCAATCAAGAGAAAAATACCAACGATAATAATTATAAAGTAACTATCCACCAAAACCATATCTATGAATCGAAAATACCATAAACACCAGACTTGAACTGGATCCTTAATATAATAAGCTAACCACAAATATCATACTCAAACCAGACTTTAATGCCATAAGTGAATGGTAAGTGTCGAACTTGATCGGACTTTAAATTTAATATAGATTACTAAGTCTATTTTAGAATCAAAAGATTTCTAAATAATCCTAGGGTCCAAGAACATGTGAAAAATGATGAAATAAGACCTCTTATATCTACAAGAAGCTAATTAAGATGTTTGACCTTAAAGAGGGGTGGCAGGGCTCGCTAGTAAACCTAAAAGTTCATACTAAGGTACCCAAAACTAGACTAAGTATTCCAATTCCTATTACAAGGAATAAAATAAGTCAAACAAGTCCTAAGGTTATGGATTAATCCAAGGGGAGGATGAATGATCAATTCTACCTAAAAATGGCTAACTAATCGGCTAAATATTTTAAATTTTTCTAAACATACAACAAATTCATAAATTTTCAATCCAAACCTAGAATAATACCACACCAATACCATAATATATCCCAATCTATGAGAATAGTAAGTATAGCCTGCTTGGACGTTGAGGAATGCCTAAGAAAGTCCACTAAATTGGAGATTTTCCCTTCCAAGAAGCCTCAGCATGATGCCACACTATCAAAGTAATGATCTACACATTAATACAAGAATAACCATACCTATATTAAATATAAATTCTTTAGGTCCATAATCAAGCTCAAAATTCCATATGGGGTCCGCTTACAAACTCACAATTTTGAAATTATCTAAATGTCCTGTTAAGTTCAAGGATTATTTATCCTTAAAATTGGTAAATTTCTAACACAACCTAAAATTATACCGTAAATTAAACTAAGTATTTGGATTTAAATCAAAAAACTAATCAAGAATTTAATGGAAACTTACGGAATAAACGAAGGGAAAAAGACTAGTTGTGCCTTTAACTCACCCCGAACACCCAATAATTTTCCTTCTCTCTCTTAGTTATCTATGGATTTAAGGGACTTGGGACCTATAAAAAATGGAAAAGAAATTAGTTTTACAATATTTAATACTGCCAGGGGTCCCTTTTTGCGAACGCGGGGTCCCCATCACATACCCCATCCCTCAGTCTACATACCGTTTATGAACATGATGGCCAATAAACTTAGCCTTTGCGAATGCAGCCAAAGTCATCATGATCGTGATAGATAATTTCCTTGGCCTTCACAAATGTAGCCAACTCCTCGCAAACGCAAAGGCTATTTTTGGCTTGCACTAGCTAATGTAGTACCAGCTGAACTTGGCATTTGCGGAGTTTCTGATCAGACCCTCAAAATTTATTTAAAATCTTATAGAACCAAATTAACTATGTTATCCTATAAAATTTGATATTCTAGAATTAATGGAATCATTGAAATTTCCATCTGGAGTTGTTTTGATAAAATATGGGTCCCACACCCAATCTTCATTTTAACTAAAATTCACCCAATAGCCAAAATGAGTTGAAAACCTTGGGACTAAAACCAAAGGTCCTTCTAGCCTAATTCAATATACCAAATCTAATAAAACTGTCAGAACTGGCATACAAGGTATTTAACAAAAGTTTAAGTCCAATACCAACTCTCAATATTAAATAATTTAAAATAGAGAATTGATTAGCTCTAAAAATCAAACGAGTTGTCCGACAATCAAACTGTCAGCTCCAGCAAACATAAATGACTTAGGAAAGCTATAGAAAAAATGTAAATGGTAAAATAGTGTGGAAATATAGAAAATGACCTGGAGGGTCATTACAACTTGAAAGGAAATTAAATATTAAATGAAAAGGGTAGATAACATAATTCTTGAAAGATTGTACACCAAAAAATCAAGATCTTTATTTATGATGGTTTTGGTAGAACCAGAAAAATAATCTTTTTTCGAGCTTTGTAGGCTGTTGTAAGAAAAAAAAATTATAGATTTAGGTATTGCAAATTCTAGTGTCACAACTTCAGTTTTTCCCATGGGATGAACGGCTCATTCCTGTTTCAATATTTTGATTAACATTGATAAGAATCTTATATACAAAATAACAAATTTCTTTAGCAGCTTTAATTCTAGATTTAAAGTTAATAATTTGGGATGAAGCTTCAAAGGCAAAAAACAAAAATAATTGAAGCTTTTGATACACTTTTAACATATCTCATGAGTACAAAACTGCTTTTTGGTGGTAAAGTTGTAGTTTTTGAGGGATATTTTAGAAAAAAATTCTTGTTGCTCGTAGTGAAAAAAAGAATTGGTTAGCAAAAGTTTGTTGTACTCTCATACTTGGAATCATATGAAAATTATGTTTATCCAAAAATATATGGATAAAAAATGATCCAGCATTTTGTGAATATTTTATGAGACTTAAAACAAATAATAAAAATTAACAATTACAACAGAATCAAAATTCCACATAATTTCATCATTCCTTTTACCAGTGAAACAAAATCTTTGAATCTTTTATTTAATGTTGCTTATACTGATTTACATACATTCTTCTCCAACCAGTCTTTTACAACTTATCGTGTTCTTTTGACAGTAAAAATTACTTTGTTGATGAAATAAGTGACATGCTTATACATAGGTTTCCAATAATGCTAAAGTGTACACTGCTATTAATGAAACTATAAAACCTTATGATCAATGCCAATTTGAACATTTCTTACATACCTTACATCCTGCTAACTTACCACCTTACAAATTAACTTTGAAAAAAAAAACTTGTTATATTATTAAGAAAATTAAATCCTTCTGAAGGTTTATGCAATGGTATCTGATTAAATTGTCAGGAACTTAAGATACGTGACATTAGTTCTACTATAGTCAACGGTGATTTCAAAAACTAATATGTATTTATCCCAAATATATCATTACTAGCATCACAAGATGATAATTACCAATTTCCTTTAAAAGAACACAATTTTTAATAAGATTGTGTTTTACAATGACTATAAACAAAGCTCAAGGTAAACATTAGATTTTGTTGGACTTTATTTAGTGAACTTATTTTTTCACATGTTTAGCTTTATGTTTCTTTATCTCGAGCAAAATATCCAGAGAATGTAAGAATATTAATAAGTCCGCCCGTTGCAAAAGACTCAAATGATCATTCTATATATAATTTAGTTTATGGCAAAATCATTTTGTTATATGTAGTTTTGATGATGAACAGCTAAATGCAAGGGACCAGGTCCCTCGATGTGTAAGATACAGTACAGCTGGCATGCATAGTCTGTACAGTATTATCATCTTATGTAACAAACTTGTAGGTGTTATTTTATACTAAATAGGACTGTTGGTTCAATGATCTTACAGCCCTAATCATCCTCAGATATAAAAAGAAAGAGAGGCCTCTTTATCAAATGGGTTTTTGCAAATTCTAAAGAGTGAAAAGAGAGACAGCACTCCATTTTAAGATTGGTCAAGCATTACTCATGTTCTTATCTTTGTAGTATGCTTAGTGAGTGAGTGTTCTTGAGTACTGATTTGTAAATGAATGACTCATGTTATAAAAGTAGTGCCTTTGTTTATTGAGAGAGGTTCTTAGGTAGAGTTGCCTAGGTGTAAGATTGATTAGAGCTAATCAGTGTAGAGAGAATCCTTGGTAGAGTTACCAAGATGAGTTGGTAGTAGAGTTGTTTCTACGCAAGAAGACTGGAGTTAGGCTGAAATCCAGACTATAATCAGGAGGTTGATTATAGTGGATTTCTTTGGAGCTTGTAAGGGCAAGCCATGATTTTTTCCTTCCTTGGTTTCTACATAAAAATCCTTGTGCATTTACTCTTTCTGCACTATCTTTAGTTTTCTTGCACTCTATTGTTTGATTATCTGTGATTGATCTTTAGGGACCTGGTCCCTTACTGTGTGGTTCAACCTCCAAGGGTTCCAATAATTGGTACCAGTGTGAGGTCACTCTAAATGGTTCATACTTAGAGTGTCTTGGTTAGTATGGCTGCTTCACCTAACCTGGAAGAAGGGAAATCAACCACCAGACCACCTAGATTCAATGGATACTATTATGGATTGTGAAAAACTAGAATGTTTGACTTCATTATGGCTGAGGATAGTGAGTTGATGGAAATTATTCTTGATGGTCCTCATGTACCTATAAGAGAAGTCAAATAAGAAGATGTTACAAGAATAGCTATCAAAAGTAGGAGGGAATTTGACGATGAAGACAGAAAAAGAATTGATAAAAATTACAAAGCAAAAAAACTGCTTGTCTATGGTATAGGACTGGATGAATATAACAGGATTTTATCTTGTGAAATAGCTAAGGAAATCTGGGACTAATTAAAGATATCTCATGAGGTAGCCACTGATATGAAGGATTCAAAGGTTGATATGTTGACAACTCAGTATGAAACCTTCATAATGAAAAAAGGAGAAACTATCCAAGAGATAAATACCATGTTTGCTTGTAGCACTAATGAGTTACACTGCTTAGGTGAAGTAATTCCCTTGTACAAACAGGTAAGAAAAATTATTGGGGTCCTTCCTAAATCCTAGGAAAGCAAAGTGGATGCTATTACTGAGACTAGGAACTTAAAAATTGTCACCATGGATGAACCCATTGAAAACCTGAAAACTCATAGACTTAAAAAGTAGTAAGGGCATGAGAAGATGTAAGTAAAAAAAGAGAACTATCTAGCTTTAAAATCTTCAAAATCAGTGGCAAACAAATATGACACTGATTTTGCCTACCTAGCAAAAGAAATTGTTAAAGTTATAAGGAAAAGTGGACAGTTCTAGAGAAGTGGAAGCAGCAGCAGAAAAGGACACTTCAAGGTGAAAGTGTCTTATGTGATTAGCATTCTTATCCCAAGGATGAGCTCAAAGATATGAAAGAAGCTGGTAAGTTCAAAGCAAGGCTAAAGGAACTCTAGATATTTGAAGAATGCCAAGTCTAGGAACTGGTCCTCAGACCTATTTCTAGAACAAGTTGTGGTATAATATTGTGTAATGAATCTATCAAGCTAATGCTTGTATTGATCAGACTAACCTAATTTACTATCAAGTGAATCAGTGTCTCCTCACGAAATTGGCTATGTTCGGTAGGCAGGTATCCTTGGTAAATTAGTACTTGTTGGTTTAACTCAGTACCATGCAGTTGCAGGTATATACTCAGTACCATACAGTTGCAGGTATATACCTATGGAAACAACTTTAGAGGTGGATAGATGTGACAAGCACAAAGTTGAAGATTTACACAAACTAGAGAGGGACCTTGTCCCATCTCTCAGGTTAGTATCTTGTATATTCAAATTTTGTTTGTTCTGCCAAGAAAAAGTCATATCCTTCTTGTCCTTGTATTATAACAAAGTTATCCTATCCTAAAAGGAAAGGTGAGTCACCTAAACTCTGATATTGATCATATCTTGTTCCCCTAAAAATCCCTTCCTTGTGCTCATTATTCCTTAAATTTTGTTGCACCCACTCTTCTCGTATCAAAAATGGAAAATCCAAAATTCTAAGTAGCTCCTCCAAAAGAAAGACCTTCTTGATGGCTGCAGTTCTTCCATTTTCAATTCCTTCAAAGGATTTTAAGCTTAGAATTTTGAATAATTCCTTCCTAGACCATCCTCAAAAATATCCTTCTTCTCTTACTCTTCCAAAGCTTAACTCTTCCATCACTCAACTTGGTATTGAAGAATCTTTTCTGGATCTTCAAAACTATTCTGATGATGTTGTGATGGATGAAACCTGGGTAGCTAAAAATATCATTTTGTTGTTAAAAAACCCAGGAAAAAGCATAATTGATCACAAGAAAAATAATATTAGTAAAATACCAAGAATCTCTGTAAAATGGTCTAGAAGTTCTACTGAGAAGCAGCTGACTCTTGAGGGACCTTGTCCCAAGAAGAGAAAGGTAGTTGAAAGGGAATCTGTGATCACTTATACTAGAAGAATGAATGTGGAGAAAAGTAAGGTTGTAGCCAAGGAAGTAAGAAACGGTTTCTGAAGAATTAAAAAGTGTTAACTAGAAGGATTTTTATTTCAAATATACTAAAAGAACCTGGCATGGTGAATCTTGTTAAGATGGATAAACATTAAGGTTGGATGCTTCTCATGGAAGGACCTATAACAACTATTTTTGATAAGATAGTCAGGGACTTCTATTTTACTTTAGAATTCTCAGAAGATGGGATAAGTTTGACTGCACAGGTCCAAGGGAAGGAAATAAAGCTAAATGAGGAAACACTAGAAAGAATTTTAGAAGTTCCTATATATGGGGTGAGAACTGTCTCCAAGCAGTTGCCTTCAATATAATTCTTAGAAAATTCATCCAAGGTCAAAGGGAAATTTGTGGCTACATTGAATAGGAATTCACTCAAAAGTGAGTTTCAATTAAAGTTTGACTTTGTGAACAAGGTAATCCTATCTAGGTCACAAAAGAGAAACATTGCCTCATCCATTGATTTATATATGATGGAATACCTTAGTAGGTTTGAATTTATTAATCTGCTTGCATTGATGATAGAACACATTCACAAAGTGGTTCTTGGTAAGAATGGAAATCATGGCATATGAGTATGGCTTTTGGTTGAATGAAGTACTTAATCATTATGGCATTGTCATTATGAAACTGAAGGATCTGGGGTTCAAATGCTTAATATAAAAATAATGGTTAAGACAAAATATGTCAAACTAGGTAGCATTTATCAAAGAGAGCTCAGTAAGGAAATAGAGGAACTGAAGTTTAACCTAGCTGCCAAGGATGAACAAATAAGCAAGCTTCAAGAGACAATTCAGCATCTTTCCAAAGAAAAACCATGTGACAAAGAAATTCTAAGAACTGAGAATGTTGAACTAAAAAAAGGGTATCAATATTAACTGATGAGGTCCTTAGGTCAATGCAGAGATAACACATCTTAGCAACAACCTGACCCTACTCTTTTAAAATCTTTTTCCTAGTCCCTCACTTGTTAATCCTTCTTAATTCCTGTGGATTTCCCCTAAGAATATTTAATTTATGCACTGCAACGATACTTATCCTCCTTATGAATGAATTTTTGCTTTGTGTATTACATTTGTTCTTTTTAAATAGCAAAGTTATTCTGCATGCTAGTGTTTCCCCAGAGGTCATGAGTTAACTAATTGTGCTTAATTTACTCTTGGTTTATTGTGCTCACTTTTCAATGATGCCAAAAGAGGGAATACAATTGAGTTCATGTAGTAGGGACAAAATTGAGTTGCAGATTTGAATAGCATGCTGATAGGGGGAAGTATGTGATATGTTGAATATATGAATGAAGGGAGTCATGTTGACAAGGGAAAGTATGAAAATGCACTAAAAAAGGTGCATGTTAAAAAGGGGAAAAAATTAGAGGTTTTTGCTGCAAATGTCAAAAGGGACTGGGTCCCTATGTAACATGATGGAGGAAGCATGATGATAGGGGAACATTCATTTTCAGGTGGTAATCACACTGATTAAATATGATGAATGTGCACTGGTGCTCAAACTTTAATGGTTGGTTTGTCATCGTCAAAAAGAGGGACAAATTTTATATGTAGTTTTGACTATGAGCAGCTAACTGCAAGGGAACAAGTCCCTGAATGTGCAACATATAATACAGTTGGCATGCGTAATCTGCATAGTTTTGTCATCTTGTGTAACAAACTTGCAGGTGCTATTTTGTACAGATTAGGACAGCTAGTCCAATGATATTTCATCCCTAATCATCCTTATCTATAAAAGAAAAGAGAGGACTCTTTATTATATAGGTATTTTCAAATTCTAAAGAGTGAAAAGAGAGGCAGGAAAAACTCCATTTCAAGATTGTTCAAGCATTACTCATGTTCTTATCTTTGTAGTATGCTTAATGAGTGAGTGAGTGTTCTTGAGTGCTGATTTGTAAATGAATTACTCATTTTATAAGAGTAGCGCTTTTATTTATTGATATAGGTGCATAGTTAGAACTGGCTAAGAGTGAAACTAATTAGAGAAAATTAGTGTAGATAGAGTCCTTCATAAATTTACCAAAATGAGCTGGTAGTACATTTGTTGCTAGCGCAATGAGCCTAGAGTTCGGTTAAAATCTAAACTATAATCATGAGGTTGATATATAGTGGATTTTTTTGGTGCTTGCGAGGGCAAGCCGTGATTTTTCCTTCCTGGGTTTCCACGTAAAAATCCTTGTGCATTTACTCTTTCGGTATTGTCTTTAGTTTTTTTGCACTCTATTATTTAATTGTTTGTAATTGATCATGAAGTATCGGGTCCCTTACTGTATGGTGCAACCCCCAAGGGTTCCAAATCATTCAAATAGACTTCTAATGATACCTTGGAGAAGACACATAATAAAGAAAAAATATGACAAGTAAGCACTCTCTGGCTGCACATTTGAAATTCACTTCTGTCAAAGGTAGTTTATATGTAAATAATTATCATGTTGAAGCTTTTTGATATTCTAAATGGTCATATTTTAGTTTATGTTTGACCTTTCTAATTTTTTATGTTTGGCCAGTTAAATTTTATAACTACTTACCTTTAGAGAACTCTAAATGTCAATATTGCAGGAACATGGATAATTTTTCTTCAATTGTTCAACTCTCTCGATTCATTGGAATTGCTTATATAGATCTAGTAGAAATATATGACAGAGTTGATACAAACTAAAGTAATTGAAGTTGAGAATAGTTAAAATTTCAGTCACAATACTCTTATGGTGCTTCTCTTAAAGTGCGACAAGCAAAGGGAGGAATATAAGGTGAGATAATTTTCATTCATTCTTTTTTCATCTTTTTATTTGGAAAGTTGTATAGGATAATAATTTATTAGACTGATAGTGGATGTGTTCACTGATTCATGGAAATTTGAGTAACGGCTTATAACTGTAACAGATACAATAAAAAGGAGTAAATTTCCTCATTTTCTAGTTTAAGAAAGTACTCCTCTATGGTGATTGATTTTTTTGACAATGGAATTGAATTCAAAGTAGTTGATAGGTAGATGTTCAAAAGACATGTCCTGCAGTCAATGGTAACGTAACAATATTCCACCTATTGAATTTAAGATCCTTTTCTCTCCATTTTTATTTCTAAAAGTATATTAAATCTGAACCCTTCTTATGTTTAAGTAAAAAATTTTGTAATGTGTGTTGAAGTGAAGGATTGCAATTAGTTACTGCTTATGATGTGCAGTAAATAATAAAAACATATAGAAAAAAATCGAGGACGACATCTCTATAATTGTCAGTGTCAAAATCCAAATACATTTGAATATGAAAAGCAACATACAGGATAAAGAAAATCAGTTTAATCAATTTATCAGCACTGAAGTACTCCATAACATTAATAATCATAATGTCAACAGAAGTTGCATGCCTAGACGTTGATCAATTGTATAATGCGGAGATTTTTCACATTAATATTAGCTTACTAATGACTGCTTGATCTATAATATATCGATTTATAGGCATCTTCTTTGCATTTGAAAGCTTGATTAGGTAAAAAAAGTATGTATGCATATTGGGATGATCAGTTGTCATGAAAAAATCTACCTATATGATTTTGAGATCAGTACAAGTAGCTTGTATCCTCAAAATAGAGATATATTATCTTATGAAGTTAATGTTTGTTAATTTTTTCAATCAGTGATGTGAATCAAGTGCTACTAGGCTAGTGATAAAGCTAGCTATTGTTCATTTCTCTAATACGAATTCTTCGTAGTAGTACATTTTACATGCATTCTCTGCTTTTCAATTTGTCTTTGTATGTACTGTATTTTTTTATTTTAGGTAAGTTTTCATCTATATTTCTTCATCTAATACATCAATTTATTGATAATGAGACTTCAATGGTATCTATGACTGTTAATTCTTAAAACTTTTACACAGATATTTGTTAATTGCATCCGCTACTTCAATTAGCCACCATAATTTAACCAGATTTCATAGTTAGTGATTGGAGATTTTGATTAGTTTTTGCAATTCTTAAAAATGATAGAATACGCATACCATTCATTTATAAATTTCAATTCTCTGAATTTCTGGGGATATTTATTTTGAAAAATAATTTTCATGTTGGATATTCTATATGCATGTTATGTTGGTACATGATTTTCATGTTGATGCACATGTGGTGTTTGATAATATATCTAAAATAAATGATTCCTCAGCATTTCCTTCAATGTCCAAGAAAATAATTGACTCCAACAATGCTCTTCAATTGAGATTTCCTCCACTCAATCTCTTTCAGAGGTAAATACTTTTATTCTAGGGATACTCCCTTTTCATTCAAATTTTTTATCCATCCTTTATCCATTTTGAGTTGATCATCAAACTCTCTACTTTTGTTTCTTTGTCTGTGATTTTTCTATTATGACTTTCTCCTGTTACTAAGATTTCGATCATCACCTTTGGATGGATGACACATAAAATTGCAGTAGAGAGAATTAAGAATATTGGTTTATCAAACTTATAATTTGAGGATTTATTTATTTATGCATCTGTGTGTCGCATTGATTTGCATTTACCTGGCCCAATTTTCTCTTTCTTTTACCCTTTTTTGTAGTTCAAGAATAATTTTTTCTCATAAAAGCAGCAGTGAACTATACAAAAAAATAAAATTCTACCTTTAACTTTTGATAAATATAATATGTGTGGGATATAAATCAGATTCAATACCACTCTTTTTTACTTAGAAAATTTAATATGTTTGCATATAAGAGAAAAAATAATTTGAAATGAGTATGTGTCACCCGAGTGTTAATTTCAAGAGAATGCTATGGAAAAGACTAAAACATATTGTCAGAGTGATTACAACTATCTCACATCAAATACAATTTGCAGGAAGGCATAAAAGAAAATATTTTACATACTCATGGCATTTTTATTTTCAACTCTCGAGAATTTAATTCTCTTTTATCATTCCCTAGAATGATTTCGAGTTTTCTTCTTTCTATAAGCACAACATTTATTTATAGGTAATTTATAGGTGTACTGTGGATTTATGCAAAGTGATGGCAGAGAAATAGTTATGAAATGTGTCAAAAAGTGTTGGTCTTTTATTGCTTCAGATATCTTTTACAGATATGATACACCACCACTGTCAAATGTAAGTTCATGTTCTCATAAGCTATTTTGCATTGGTGGTAATAGTAAAACATGTAAATTATTGTGGGATAGAATTATTTTAGAAAGGACATTTACACAAAAGATCGAGATTCCATAAAGACATAAAAAATTTGAGAGTTCCAAATTAATTTCCAAATAGATTTCATAAAGACTATTATACAAGACCTTGAGGTTGACACTATATTTTTTTAGTATGTTTTTCCCAGACAATGCCTTTGCTAGCACACACCTAGATGCTAAGAAATTAACTCATTATGGATCACATATAAGAATCTCAAGCTAAAGGATATTGGTTCATGTCATTCATCAAGACATCCTTGCATGCTAATCTAAAACATTCTCTCTTCTTTTACTTAAACAGATCAAGTGTTTGTTGATGTTATTTGTTTTCACATAAAAAAGAGTACCCATAGAGCTACAAAGTTTTCTGATGTAGCTAATAAGGTGTCTTAGTAAATTTCATCTTGATATATTAAAAATCGAATTGGCACCATATGACCAGGGATGAATATGATCTTCAAGAAAGGTACTAAGCAATAATTGATCCATGCATTCTGCATATGTTGGAAATAGATATATAAAAGTGTGTTATTAAATACTATTGGAGTGGTATTAAATTGAATTATGTTTAGAGGCTTAATATTTTATGTTTGTGGATTAACTTTGAGTAGTACTTTATTTGTTGAAATGGTTGTTTTGAGTGTGAGATTTCTCATGCTAATATTGTTACTTTTTCAATCTTAAAAAATATTTGGAGTTAATGTAATAAAGTTTATCTACAGTTTCAAACATATGCACTTTGAAATTCAAACATTTCTTCAATTACTGAAAATGGAGGGTGAAAAACATCCAGTGAGCTAGCCAATTGTTGAAGAAAGTGTTGGGTGATGTTAATGATTTTAAGTGAACCCAATAGACAAGGAAGTATAAGTTACATAGCTTGGTGGAAATGCTGACAAAGTAGAGTTCATGCACTATAAGAAAATTCAATTTCATAGAGAATTGCTTTGAGGACTCTATTGAAGGCACGTACTTTTTGATTATACTAAGAGATGTTAAAAATCTTTCCGGTACATATCTTTGCATCAATATATCTATGAATATATCTTGTTAAATCTGTAGCAAGTATCTTAGTTTTGAATACTCCCTCTTTACCCGCTCTATGTTGGCACATTAACAAAGAAGGTTCTTCTTTAGGTTGTATACTACTTTAGGTATACAACCTGAAGAAGAACCTTCTTTTTTTACAGCTATGGATGATGCAAACAATTACATGGAAGTATTAAATAACCATTATTCTGATTTTCTTGATGATGTCGTATCAGCACATATCACTCCAATTTTCGTTGCCTAAGCTCCCGAAGAGCCATCATTTTCTAAAAGACAAGAACATAGTAGTTATCCTAATTACTTTTATGATTTAAATATTTGGGATAGGGTGCCGACTTCATCACACAGAACACTTTCTCGGGAAAAGCTTAAGTATTTTTTTTTACAGCCGATAGAAGATCGTAGAGCAAGGATCAACACACTGGATTGGTGGAAGAACAATGAAAGACAATGTCATGTGCTTTCAAAATTATGTAGAGATATATTGAATGTTCCAGTGTCAACTGTTACATCGGAGAGTGTTTTTAGTCAGGGACAGCAGCATCTTGAATACAACCGACACTCATTAGGATGCAATGCTATGAATGTTCTAGTTTGCCTTAGATATTGGATTAGAGCGGAATGAAGAAATCAAAAAATGGAGGTGGAGCCGGCAAATGAACAGAATCTCGAAGAAATTATGACTTCAAGGAAGAAATCAGCACAATCAAGTCCAATACATGGCTTTGGCTTTAGCCCATTGATTTTGACTGTCCTATCACAGTTCCTGTTACTATTAACATGAATGAGTTGTAAAAAATAGTGCAAAAATTGTAGATTTGTCAATCATGTAGCTTATAAGTTTTGGATTATTTTGCAATTAATAAAATACAAGATTTATTCACTGCTTACATATTTTTTTCATTTAAATTGAATGTCTAATTTGAATTAAATATTTTTAATATATTGCTATCAAATTTTACACAAAGTCATAAACATGACAATCATATATACACATAATGAAAAAATAAAAATAATGTTAGCATATATTACTTAGACAACTAGTATTGGCATATAAAAATACTATATAAGTTTAAGTAGTGTATGTAAATTTTTAAATATATGTTCACTTCAAGTATTATATTAAGTAGCATACATTGTATGCATATATGTGTGTATATTTTTTAAAATACTATAACATGTAATGTATATATGTTTCAACTTTCAAGTGGTATTTTAAGTAGTATATATTGTATATATATGTGTGTGTGTGTGTGTGTGTGTGTTTTCTAAAGTAGTATACATTGTATATATATGTATATATATATATTTTCTATAGACTAAAGTAGTATATATTTAATGTATACATGTGTATATATTTTCTATAGACTAAAGTGTATATATTTAAGTATAGTACAAGTACAATTTTGCCCCGCTACACCTCAAATATTTTTAAACTTTTCGTACTCATTTGTTTTTCAAATTCTATTTTTATTTTTATTATTTTAACTTTTTTGTTTTTCTTTTAATTTTATTTTCATGTTTTTATTCATTTTTCGCAACTTTTATTTTTTTATTTTTTTTCTCAAACATTATCTATTTCTTCATTTGTTTTTTTTCTATTTTTAATTCATTTGTCTCAACCTTTATTTTTTTTGATTTTTTATTTTTACCATTTCTCTTTTTTTTTCTCCTCATTTTTCTCAAACTTTATTTTACTTTTTTCCTCTCATTTTTGTTTTTCTCAAATTTTTAACTCTTTATTTTTTTCTTGTCTTTTTTTCCTCAATCTCTTTTTTTTATTTCTCCATTTCGTTTGATCTCCTTTTTCTTTTTTCTCAACTTTTATTATATTTTGATGATAAATAAAAATTGAATAATCTACAACGAAATCTTCTTTTTTTATATCAAAGCAAATTTAAGGGCATGAATTATTGTTATAAAGTTTTTTGGGATAAGTTTTGCCTCTAAGACAAAAATTATAGAAAAATTCATAAATCAAAGCACAATGTGATAGTGTCAAGTCTTTCTTGTGGAGCATAACTGTTATTTAAAAATTCTTGAGTTAAGTCTTGCTTCTAAGGTAATAGTTATAGAACATCATATAAATCAATAAACAGCGTGGTAGTGTCAATACTTGTCCATTTGGGCATAACTTGTTCTTTTGGCAGGTTCTTGTGCTAAGTTTTGTATTAAAGGCAAGACTAATAGAACATCACATAAATCAAGAAATAATATGATCGTGTCAACTCTCGTCCATGGGACATACCTTGTCGGCTAAATCTTGTGTCTAAGGCAAGAGTTATAGAATATCTCATAAATCAAGACACGATGTGGTGGTGTTAACTCTTGCCTACGGGGTGTAACTTGTTGTTTGAAAGTCCTTGGACTAATTCATGCCTCTAAGGAAAAAGTTATAGAACATCTCACAAATCAAGAAATAATGTGGTAGTGTCAACTCTTACCCATGGGGCATAACTTGTTGTTTAAAAGTCTTTGATTTATAAAACATCTCATAAATCAAGACACAATATGGTAGTGTCAAATCTTGACCGTGGATCATAACGTGTTGTTTAAAAGTCCTTGGGCTAAGTCTTGCCTCTAAGGCAAGAGTTATAGAACATCTCATAAATCAAAACATAATATGATAGTGTCAACTCTTACCCATGGTAACTTGTTGCGTGAAAGTCTTTGAGTTAAGTCTTGCCTCTAAGGCAAGAGTTATAGAATATCTCATAAATTAAAACATAATGTGGAAATGTCAACTCTTGCCCATGGGGCACAACTTGTTACTTGAAATTCCTTGGTCTAAGTCTTACCTCTAAGGGAAGAGTTATAAAATATCTCATAAGTCAATACACAATGTGGTGTTGTCAACTCTTGCCCATAGGGCATAACTTATTGTTTGATAGTCCATAGGATGAGTCTTACTTCTAAGACAAGAGTCATAGAGCATTACATAAGTAAAAAACATAATTTTTTTAATATTGACTCTTGTCCAATATACGTAAATTGTTTGAAAATTCTTGGGATAAGTCGTACCTCTAAGGCGGGAGTTGTAGAACATCTCATAAATAAAGACATAATATGGTAGTGTCAACTCTTACCTGTGGGGCATAATTTGTTGTTTGAAAGTCCTTGAGCTAAGTCTTTTCTCTAAGGCAAGAGTTGTAGAACATCTCATAAATAAAGACATAATGTGGTAGGTTCAACTCTTGCCCGTGGGGAATAATTTGTAGTTTGAAAGTATTTGAGCTAAGTCTTGCCTCTAAGGCAAGAGTTGTAGAACAACTCATAAATAAAAACATAACGTGGTAGTTTCAACTCTTTCTCGTGGGGCATAATTTGTAGTTTGAAAGTCCTTGAGCCAAGTCTTGCCTCTAAGGCAGTAGTTGTAGAACATCTCATAAATGAAAACATAACATGGTAGAGTCAACTCTTGCCCGTGGGGCATAATTTGCTGTTTGAAAGTCCTTGAGCTAAGTCTTACCTCTAAGGTAACAGCTATAGATCATCTCATAAATCAAAACACAATGTGGTAGTGTCAACTCTTGCCCATAAAACATAAATTGTTGTTTGAAAGTCATAAGTCTTGCCTCTACAATGTAGAAGTGTCCATTCTTGCCTACGAAATGTAGCTTGTTATTTGAAAGTCATAAGTCTTGCCTTTATAATGTGATGGTGTCAACTCTTGCTCATGAGATTAACTTGATTGGAAGAAATCGAAGAAAAGAACAAAAATAATAAAAATTAGAAAAACAAGAAAATGAACAAAAAATATTAAAAAAAAAAAAATTAAAGAAAATGTAGAATTTGAGAAAGGACGGGAAAAAATTAAAAGTTGATAAAAAAAAGATAAAATAAAAATAAAGGCTGAGAAAAATTAAAAAAAAATAAAGAAAACATAAAAAGTCTTTTTTTATAAAAGTAAACGTTGAGAAGAGTAAAGAAAAAACAGTAAGGGTTGAGAAAAAATAATAAGAACAAAAAAAAGTGGAAATAAAAAATAAAAAATCAAAGAAAAATAAAAAAAAAAAGTTGAGAGGAAAAAAAGAAAAAAGTAAAGGTTGAGAAAAATCAAAAATAAAAAGAGAAAAAAAATTATAGTAAAGTTAAAAAGAGAAAAAAAAATTGAAAGATGAATAACTATGGAGTTGTTATCCATTATGAAGATCATTTATGTAATTTACTCCATTGGTTAGGGGATGTTTTGTCTGAAAATATATCACTTAATAGTTTAAGGCTATTTTATGAAGCTTTTTTATTTGCGGTCAAAATTTGAAAGTCACTTTATTTTAGGGCTATTCCTTTAGTTTACCCCTTAATCTTACCTAGCTAATGTATGGTTTTAATAGGTATCTATTTTGGGGAAAGGACAGAAACGGTACTTCAAATTAAAGTATTTCCACAAAAATGGCCATGAAATTAAAATTCCACTTTCTAGCCATTTCAATTTGTTGGCATGTTCTATACCATTTTTACACAACTTCTATACAGTTTTTATACATATCTTATACATAAAAATATTCCATACGAAATTATATAGTTTTGATACACAATTTATACAATAATTGTACATTTTTTTACACATTTTATACAATAATTATATAAGTTTTATACACTTTCTATACATTTTTATATATATTTTATACATATACATATTTGATACATATATCTTATATAGATACATATTCTATATAACAAATATATCAATTTTATATAATTATATTTAATTATAATTTCTAAACAATGAAAAACAGAATATTTTTCCAATTAAAATATTTACAGCAAAAAAAAAACTGAAATGTTTTTAAAAGGACCGAGTGGCCCAAGTTGAAAACTGTATCATTATTATATATGGACTATATCAATATTGTATATGAACTGTATCTGAACTACGTGGGCCAAAATGACTCAAATTAGGAAATGGCTATAAAGTGAAAATAGTATACCCTACTGACCACTATTTGAAAAGATATCAAACTTGGGTTATTTGTTTTAAAAATGTTATAGAGTGTCCTTTTCCCATTTATTTATTCTTATGGGCTGCTAACTGCTCATTTGTTTTCATTGTCAAAGAATTCAAAGGCTCAGCATTCTTTTTAGGGGAAAGGACAAAAATGACACCTAAAACTAAAATAATTCCACAAAAATAGCACCCACAATTAAATACCCGTTAAATAGCCATTCTCAATATAAGTCGCATATCATTTCTATTTCTCAACCTCAAAGTCTGATGGAATACCACTGCTTACCTCTCTTTTTGTTTCTTAAATTGATTAGAAAACCCAGTATTTCTTAGCAAAAGTCTCTAGTATATGATCGTACTTATTGGAAACTACTCCTTCCGGTGACCCATCACCACCAAAAACAGGGAAAATCACCGGTGACTCAACGTAATCTTGATGTTGCTTAAGATGTTTCTCCTTTAAAACTTTATACCACTTACCTAGTCTTTTTAGCAGTACGTCCAAGTGCTTGAGCAGTAATCTTCTTTCACATGTTACCGTACTTTGCCTGAAGAGAGATAACAAGATTTTTTTCATTTTGGGTTAAAGATCCCTTCTTAATCAAGAGTTTCTTTGAGATGGCTGACATTGAGCATGTCGTCTCCCTTTCTTTCTTTCCTTTTCCTTCATAATTTTCTTTCCATTCAAACTCTTAATCCTCCATACCTTTATATTTTCCGATACTCCAATTTACCTTTTTCATTCCACAAAATTTGTATTAAATATCCAAAATTTGCATTTAGTTAGCTTTTTATAGTTTTTTTTTTCATTGTAAATTTGCTTTAAATTAATACAAAATAATGTCCTATATGTGCTATGTGTACACAAAAACATGCACAAATTTCTATCTATCTATTTGAAAAGGTGGATGAATGTGTTATATGTACTGTATCAATTTGGTATAGCTACTATATATGCTTGCACAAATTTTCTCTGTAAAAGGTGTATTTATGTGGTATATATACTGTATTAATGTGGTATAAAAGTGTATCAATCTAGTATAAAAGAGTATCATTTGGATATATGGTCATTGTATATGCATGCATAGGTTCTCCTTCTCTCTTGTTATAAAAGTGTATCAATGTGGTATAAAAGAGTATCAATTGACTATAGGGATCCCCTTTCTCTTTTCTAAAAAGTGTATCAATGTAGTATAAAAGTGTATCAATGTGGTATAAAAGTGTATCAATTGGTTATAGAGACTGCATGCGGTCAACTGACTCCAATTATTATTAATTAGGCCAAATGGCTAAAAAGGGAAAATAAATTGGGCCGACTGGCTCCAATTGTCCACATTTTCAAATTGTGGGTCATATCTTTTCAAAATGGCCAGCCCATGTCCTTTCTCCTTCTTTTTACGGGTTAATTTTTCATAGGGCCACTTAACTAGTACGCCCTGCTCTATTTTATTGAGCATCATTTTTCTTTTTATTTATTCCAAACAGAATTTCATCTTATTATGATTACAATTAATTTATATTTAAAAAATTTTTTACCATTAATAAATAATTTATAACTCTACAAATATCTAAGGATTATTTTATATCATAAATTTCAAAAGTATTTCTTTAATTCTTAAACATTATGTTAAGTCAGACAATGTCACATAAAATAAAATAGAAAGAATAGTTATTATCTCATAAAATTATTTTTTTTCTTGATTTCAATTTTTTCATTAATTTTTTGTAAAAAAAAATAACTATTAATTTAGTTATCATGCTAAGTGGCCAAGTCATCCTTATAGAAATGATGAAAGAGAGTTCCTAAATTTATAGATGCACTCAAAATCAAATATATGTAAGGGTCGATAAGAGTGTGGTTTAATTTGACTACTAGTAGGCAATAACATTGAATCAGGTAGGCTACCACTTATTTAAGTAATAATGTCTTGTGAAGGGGCTGAATGAGTAATGACCTATCACCTATAAACAATTTTTAAAGTAGAATAGATAAAAGGTAGTACTATTATCAAATCTACATATATAGTCTACATAAAACAAAGTAAATTAAGACTGAAGCTCTCACAAATCAAAAAAATCATATGATTTTTCCCTCACATTTCAAGAATATATATATATATATATATATATATATATATATATTGTTGGTTATGAGTCTTTTTCCTTCCTATATAGATAAATAATGTCCAAGTTAGATCAACTCATTTTTGCTCATCGGCCCATTATTACGGGGCATATATATAGATTATAGACCTTTTTAGGTCTTATTTCACTTTCCACAAAATGAGTTTCAGCAGTCATAAAAGAGTGAACATGTGCAGATTTTCATCCAAACTTTCAGTCCTATCATCTAACTTTAAATTTTAATTTTCAGTTAGTTTCTTGTCTGATGAAGCTGATTTTTGGACAATTTGTTCCTCTTTTCTCAATCTTTGATTAGAAACTGACAGAGTTGAACTTGATGTCATGTAGCTACAAATTTTATCCATGAACAGTAGCTGCATTTTTTCTGCTTTTGCTCGTATAATTCTCTTATTTTTGATGTATTGCTTTATGTATCATTGCTCATTTTTTACACTTCTTTGGTGGCCATTTCTGAGGACATTATTGTAAGTATTAGTGATTATAGTGAAAGTTTTGATCTCATAATTTTTTACTCTTCACACTGAAGGATTTTTCACATAAATTTTAGTACACCATGTGATTGATTTTATTTTGTCCTGTCATATTTATTTGGTTGATATATTTGTTGTCTATCGTTGTTGTGATTAATTTTTTTTGTTTCCTCTTAGTTTAAATTGAAAGAAAAAGGTTAGACTTAGGTATTCTTTCGCAGCTATCCCATCATGCATTCTTTGTTAGTGTCTTGTCTTTTTTAATAAATTTGTATCAGAATATTGGTTATTATTGATTGTCGATTTGAATGATGAAGGTATAATATGAGCAAGATGGTGTGTTTAAATGGTAGTAATTATCATAATTTAAAATATAAGATGAATGATTTCCTATTTATCAAGAAAATATGTTTGTATGTGCTTGCATCTAATAAACTCCAGTGTATGACAGATGAGAATTGAGAATTTGTGCACCTACAGATCTGTAGCTATATCAAACAATGAATTGAAGATAATGTTAGAGATCATATTATGAATGAGACACGTATAAGAAGTTTGTGGAACAAGCTCGAGATACTTTATGCTTCGAAGACTAGCAATAACAAGTTGTTCATGCTAAAACAATTCATGAATATCATGTACAAAGAGGGTCATCCTATTTTTGATTATTTAAATAATTTTTAAGGTGTTCTTGATTAGCTATTTGGAATGGGTGTAAAGTTCAAGGAATAAATTCAAGGACTTTGACTTCTTAATACTCTGTCAGACTCTTGAAAAATTCTTTGAATATGTTTGACTAATTTTCCTTTAAATGGTGTTGTAACTATGGAATATGCTAAAAGTGATATCTTAAATAAAGATATGAGAAAAAGATTTTAGGCCTTATCTACTTCAACTTCACACTCTAATGTTTTGGTTACTGAAGATATGAGAGAAATAAGTTCAGAGAAAAGATAAATAGAAGCAAGTCAAAGTCTAAATTCAAGAATGTTACATATGACTATTTCAACCAAAATGGGCATATCATGAATTATTGTCACAAGCATAAAGTGATATGAGATGACAGAAAAAGAAGGCGATAATGAAAATTGTGTTGCTGTTCTTGCTAATAATGATCTTATTGTTGCTTGTGGTGAAAATATCGTTAATCTTGTTCGTACTAAATCTAGATGATTTGTGAATACTTGTACTACTTCTCATGTCACATCAAAGAAGGAATTATTTTCTTCTTATACTCCAGGTAATTTTGGAATCTTAAAAATGGACAATAATAATAAGATTAAAGTAGTAAGCACTGAGACTTTTTGTTTAGAAAGCAAAAATAGTTCGAGATTAGTTCTCAACAATGTCAAATATACTCCATATATTTGCTTGAATCTAATTTCTATAGAAAATCTTGATGGTGAGGGTTATGTTAACACCCTTGGTGCTAGCCAGTGAAAGCTTACTATAGGTTCGATGGTTGTTGCTCGAGATGACAAGTTGTCTAACTTGTACATATTGCAGGACTTCACTTCTAGAGGCTCAGTAAACTTAGTGGAGAATGATACTTCATCAGAGCTATGCTATAGAATTCTAAGTCAATGATAAGAGAGTTGATAGTTTGGCTAAGAAAAATTTACTTTCTGGATTGAAACAAGCAAAGTTGAAAAAATGTGTTCATTGCTTAGTCGGAAGATAGAAAAGAATTTTTTTTCAGAGTCATTCTCCTTCAAGAAAGCTTGATTTGCTGGAGTTAGTACATTCTGATTTTTGTGATCCTTTTAAAGTAATGTCTTGTGGTGGTGAACTTACTTTATGACTTTTATTGATGATAATTTTCGCAAACTTTGGGTATTTCTTTTAATGTTTAGGATAAAGTACTTAATGTGTTCAAGAATTTTTAGGCCTTGATTGAGAGACAAACATGAAAGAAATTAAAATGCATCCGCTCAGATAATGGTGGTGAGTATATGGATTCTATGATAGATATTGTAGAGACCAGAATATTCGACATCAGAAAACTTTTTTAAAGACTCCTCGGTAAATGATTTAGTAGAGAGAATGAACAAAACTCTAGTTGAGAAAATGTATGCTTTCAGATGCTAAGTTGTCAGATTTCTTTTAGGCAAAAGTACTTAATACTGTTGCTTATGTTATTAATTTATCTCCT
The DNA here is from genome assembly GCF_002878395.1 of Capsicum annuum. Taxonomy (NCBI): domain Eukaryota; kingdom Viridiplantae; phylum Streptophyta; class Magnoliopsida; order Solanales; family Solanaceae; genus Capsicum; species Capsicum annuum. The sequence continues at coordinate 24,439,108 of NC_061118.1, read as the reverse complement.
ATTGTTGCTTTGAATGATGATGTATTTGAAAGAGCTTGATCCAGTAAAAAGGTTTCTTATGATCAATTTTAGAGTCTTTGGGTGTAAAGCTTATGTGCATGTTCCTAAGAATGATAGGTCAAAGTTAGATATTCAAACTTGATAGAGTATCTTCATTGGTTATGGTCAAGATAAATTTGGCTATCATTTTTATGATCCAATTAAGAAGATACTTGTCAGAAATCATGATGTTGTGTTCTTTGAAGATCAAAGAATTAAAGATTTTAACAAAGATTAGAAGGTTGATTCTCATAACAATGAGTCTAGTTGATATTGATCCTATTTCTTTCACTATTACACCAAAAGAAAATCTTTATAATGATGAAAATCAAGTTGATAATGAAGATGATGAACATGTTCAGAATAACCAGCATGATGTTGTTGATGATCCAGTCTAAGTTAATGTGATTGATCAATAATCAATTATCGATGCTTTAGGGAATTCTCTCACATGATCTACTAGAAAATGAATACCTTTATCTCTTTATTCTCCCAATGGTATGTATTCTTGACTGACGGGAGAGAACCTAAGAGTCTTGATGAGACCATGAAAAGTGAAGAAAAATAAAAGTGGTCTGATGTTATGGAAAATAAGATTAGATCTTTACATGATAATTATACCTTTGATTTGATTAAGATACTTAAAGACAAAAAAAATTGAAAAACAGATGTGGTTTTCGAGTGAAATATGAAGATGGTAACCTAGTTTCATGGTACAAGGATAGATAAGTTGTGAATAGATTTAATTAGAAAAAGAAAGTTGATTTTGCAGAGATATTATCTCCAGTTGTGAAGATTTCATCCATTTGTGTGATTCTAAGCTTAGTTGCAAATCTAGATTTAAAGGTTGGGCAAATGATGTGAACTATTTTTCTCCATGGTGACTTAACTGAAGAAACTTATATGGAGTATCCCTTAGATTTTAAAGTCAGGGTAAAAGAAAATTATGTTTGCAAATTAAAGAAAAACTTGTATTGTTTGAAACAAGCTCTAAAGCAGTGGTACAGAAAGTTTGGTTTTTGTATGAGTTACTAGGGCTTCAAGAATATTACTCCATACCATTGTGTTTTTGTGCAAAAATTATATGATGATGATTTTATTATTGTGTTGCTTTATGATGATGATATGCTTGTTTTCAGTCATAATGCTTGTAGGATTCAGAAACTGAAGCAAGATTTGAGTAAGTCTTTTTCTATGAAAGACTTAGGACCAGCAAGGCACATTCTTGTCATGCATATTATCTTTATCACAAGAGAAGTACATTCATAGAGTACTTCGAAGGTTCAACATGAATAAGTCTAAGGTTGTCAGTACACTTTTACGTATGCATTTCAAATTGAGCATAAAGCAGTGTCCTTTCAGTGTTGATGAGAAAGAAGATATGGCCAAAGATTTTTATGATTCAGCTATTGATTGTTTGATACATGCAATGGTTTATACAAGATTAGATATTTCTCACGTTGTTGGTATTGTTAGTCATTTTCATTCTAATTTGAAAAGAGAATATTAGAATATTATGAAATGCATTATAAGGTATCTTTTTGGCACATCTAGTTTGAATTTGCATTTTAATAAAGGAAAGTCTATTCTTTGTGGTTATATAGATTCAAATATGGTTGGTGATGTTGATAATTGCAAGTCTACTTTAGAATACTTGATTACTTTTGGGGGAGTTGTGTATTGACAATATAGGTTGCAAAAATATGTTGCTCTATCTGTTAGCCTTCTAAGTTTATGTTTTAATAATGACAAACTAACAAGTGTATCTTTGTAGCAATATTGGAAAGATAAAGGAAGCCGGCTCTAAAAATAGAAGGATATCAGGAATGGAAGGACATTCACAATATCCAAGGAAAAACAATTATAACAAGAACAAAAGGAATAAGAATCTCAACTCCAAATGTCACGAAAAATTATTTCAAAATATTGGTAGATATGGAAGATCAGGACATGGCAAATGGAATGGAAAAATAATTCAAAAATATGGTAAGCAGATCAATCAAATATCACAGAAATAGAAGAAGAATCATAATCCTAAAAATCAAGGCAGATAACATCAATCAGGAAGAAAAGATCACGAGTACATTTAGAAAGAAATCAATCTCACCAAAATCAAAAAGAGAAATAGATCATAGATATATCCAATATGGACGTGATCCAAAGCCATATATGGATATATCATACGGCTATATTCCTCAATCAAGGAATCAATTTACATCCTTGATTGAGAAGAAATCTCTTGGGTTTCCTTATGAAAGTAGCAGTCGAAGACTATAAGAGATGAAGACCGAAGACAGACACTTTACATGCAACTTTAAGGAGAAAATTCAAAGTGTCTCATTCTTAGTCTTACAAAGCTCTGTAACTTTAGTTTATAATTGTTATATAAAGAGTAAGATCGAGTCAACTTTGTAAAATCAACTGAAGTTGAGTCACAAGTTCTAAAGAACAAAATAAGTCTTCAGAACTTGTTTCCTATCATTGCTCTCAAGACAAACTTCCAATGATTTAAGGAAACTTTGAAACCCAAAGGGTCTGGACGTAGGCACTACATTGGTGTGTTGAACCAGGATAAATCTTTGTCTTATTACTTTGCGTTTTGTTAGTTACTTACTTAACTGTTATAAGTTTAATCTGTTTATGAAGTGTTCTGATCTGCAGGCGAGTTGATTTTGAGGAGTCAGTAGTCGACTCATAGAAGAAAATTTCAATTCACTCCCTCTAGAATTTCAATTGGTATTAGAGCAGGTATCATAGATAGCATTGATTAACCATAAGTAAGAAAAGATCAAATGGACAGTTATCAGATCTCAGTGCTCTTCTTCAGAATGATCACACCTCCACAAGACCACCATATTCTAATGGATAATATTACTCTTACTGGAAGAATAGGTTCAAAATTTTTGTCCAATCAAACGACTTCGAAGCCTGGGTTGTCATCAAGAAGGTCCAAAGCCAATTCTAGGACTCAAAGAGAAGTCAAAGGACAAAGATAAAGAACCTTACAATTCTGGCATAGAGGACCTTGAAATCTTTGATATCATCAAAGAATAGCAAGAGTTAATTCAAACTACCGTACATGCTATAAGTTTACTTTTATGTACAGTTAGCGGAGAAGAATATGATATGATTTTAACGTGTGAAACCGCAAAAAAAATATGGGACAATCTGGAGGTAACCTATGAAGGAACTACCAAAGTCAAGAAGTCAAAAATTATTGCTCAATGAATATGAGTTATTCAAAATGGAAAAAAATGAGAATATTGAAACAATGTCAGCCAGATTCAGTAAAATTGTGTGTGAACTAAAATCACTAGGGATGATTTATCCTCACAGCCTGCAAGTCCAGAAGATGGTCCGAAGTCTCCCAAAAACTTGGAAAACCAAGGCTGCCATTATGGAAAATAAAGATCATCATAACATGACATATTATGAACTGCGAGGTAACCTTATTGCATATGAGAAAAATTATATCAACAGGTTTCACAAGAATGAAAAGAAGAAAATAGTAGCTTTCAATGATAATCCAACCAGAGTGGAGGACATTCTGAAATATGCTAATGACAAAGAAATGGCCCTCATTAATCGTGAGGTGAGGCAGATTATGAGAGACAATAAAGATTCCAAGGAGGCAAAAGTAATACTCCACCAGAAATAATGATCTCTATTACTACTGTGGAAGGACTAGATATTTCAAACAAAACTATCCAGAACAAAGATAACGACCGTTGTAACGCCCCAAATCTAGTACCGAAATGCTACACAGTGCTCATGACCCCGAAGGACAACAAACTAAATCATGACTAATATCTGTGCCTGTATACTACATAATATACTATATAATTATGGAAACATGAACTGAAAGGCCATAAAATTCAAGACTGTAACATAACTAATAAAGATATAACATCTGAATGGGGTATGAAATACCCAAAACAAAACTAAAATAACATAGTAGTCTGGAAAGCCTCTAACTGTCTGAACTGTCTGAATGAGGAGTTTATGGGACATGTCCCCAACTAACTCCAACTAATAAATTACTTAATGAGATAGTAAATAAATGATTATGTCCTCGAGAGATGAGGACTCACTGCTAACTCTGACTGTTGAAACTGGAATGCTACTGATACTCAGTAGCTCGTGCTTCTGAACTTATAGTATAAGACACCATAGCGCAAATGCGTCAGTATTTTGAATGTACTGGTATGCATGAAAGGTAGGCTGAATGTGTGGGTTTTATATGGATGAACAATACTGGCTAACTGACTAATATGGATGTGAGAATACATGTATGAATACGTAGTAACTATATATGAGATCGTGATAACATGAATTTACTTATAACTAACATGACTGATAAATGAATTTTGATGACTAATATAACTGATGACATGAGTGAATGTACCTGATAGTCCTGAATCTGATGGAACTAGCTGAGTTCCGTACTATTCTGAGTTAATTATATCTGACAGTCCTGAACTCTATAACTAAAACTGTGGTAAGTAGTTATCTAACCAACATTTGACATGGCCCATATCACAATTCATGACCCACATCACAATTCATAATTCAATTATTGAGGCATTTCATCAAACATGTGACATGCATAAACTTGTAGATAAAGGGGGATTTCATATTATCATACTTGTATGGCACTTTTCTTTCACATAGGCATTTAATCAAACACATGGGGAGCATGCTTTGGTTATACCATCATCAACACATCTAATAATCATGAATACATTAATCAACTTGTAATTTGAAAGGGGTTTATCATGATTTTTATGCAATTCTTCATATACTAGGGCCAAACATTGAAATATGTAATTTAAAACATGAATCAACACCACACAGCATCATGAACATGAATTTCAATTTAATCCAATCATGAACATTCATAAATATATAAATCATGGATTTTGGAAAGAGATACTTAAGCTTCATGGGTGAAAGAGACCCATGAATCAACGTATGACATACCTTAGTTCTTGATTTAGCAAAGATTGACGGAGAGACTTTCTCAAAAATAAATCCTCAATTGAAATCCTAGCTTATTCTTGAGAGAAAATTAAGAGAAACAAATATATTTTGGGTTCCAAATAGTTGAATCTCGTGATAAAGGGCTTAAATAGGGGTGAGAAATTGACCCTTTTAACCTTGGATGCGTCATTTAATTTTAGTAAAATTTTCTTAAATTGGACCTGTAATACCCCGCAAAGTCCCCTTCCAGTCTGAGCCTTAGAGTGTATTCAGTAAAGCGGAAATCCAAGTCTAAAAGTTTCAAAAATATCTTCCTAAGTATGAAATACTTTGAATTGTTTGAAATTTTTCTAACTTCTACTTTTTTCCATGTAGAGCATTGAATAAGCTTTCCATCGACACAAAATTCGCCCAAATTAAACACTCGGGTGAAGAGTTAGAGCTATTTTAGTGAGACAGTGTGCCACTTGGAACCTTAGCGCATCGCGGAGCCAGCTAAATGGTAATTGTCAAATTCCAGTGAAACTCCGCAATTCCACCACTTTACAGTATAGTTTCAGCTTGGAACCAAGGGGCAATGTAATTTCCACCGCGTTGCGCTATCATGTAGTTTCCCAATTGTCCAAATTCTAGTGACCTGATGCGATTATGGCGCGTCGTGCCAGCATGTAAAAATTAAGATTTTTCAGTTTAATTCCAAGGGTGAAAAGGGGCTTTTCCCAACCCCTATATATACACCCTTACTCGGGATTTGGCCTCATTTTCTCTCCTTCCACTCCAAAAACTAGGGTTTCCAAAATCAAACCCCTCTTTTTTTCTTTCAACAAAAATCAAGAAAGAATTAAGAGGAATCAAGAAAACTTTCCAAGAACCTTCAAGAAAAGAGTTTCCCCAGGTATGTAGATGTTGATTCTTGGGTCCCTTTCATCCAAGAAGCTCAAGTACCCTTTTCTAAAACTAGAAGATTTTATGTTTATGAGTTGTTATTGATTCATGTGAGTTGAAATTGATGTTCCATGTGTTGTTGATTTTTGATTCATGTTTGTCTACAAGATTTATGAACTTGAACCCTAGTATGTGGAATTCTTGTGTTGGTGGTGATGAACCCTAGTATGTGGAATTCTTGTGAGGGTGGTGATGAACTTTCTTAATGATGCTTCCTATATGAAGTGTTCATGTTAAATATGAGTAGAAATTGTTGAATAAGCGAAGCATGTCCCCCATAAGTTTGATAAAGAGCTTACGTAAAGCATAAGGGCCATTATAGTATCTTGAACAGGGAACTCCCCAAATTAGGAGCTAGTCCATACATGCCTAGTGTTTGATAAAATGCCTTAGTAGTGAAATGTGCCATGATAATATGAAATCCCCAAGTAGGTGTAAACCCGTACTTGCTTAGTGTTGTTGAAAGACCTTAGTGAACAAGTCGAGCCATGACTCTCAAAACTCAGTAAATTATAGAACGTTGTATCCTCAGACAGTTACAGAACTTAAAAAATCTCAGTAATCTCAGTTATCTTATTAATCTCCGTATTGCTAGTAATATAGCCTCAGTCCTATAATCAGCTCAAATCCAATAGTATTCAAGTGTTTAAGTCTGATCTCAGAAGCGATTTGAATAATCTATTCAAGCTCTGTATCATCAGTCAGACACCATGATTCAGTACCATTTTGGTCAAATACAGAACTAAGTGATCTCAGTGTAACTCAGTCAGATCTTTTAAGAAACATGATCAGTATCAGATTCAGTTCAGTTGTGTTTGGTTAAGAATTCAGTTAGAGTCTTTCAGTTAGGAGTAGAAACTAGCACTAAGTGAGACAAAAGATGAAGGCTCCTACTGTCAATGAGAGAGAGGCCGGAGTCATTAGTAGAAATCCTTGATCTCCAAAACTACGTAGCCAGCATAGGATACAGGCATCACCATAAAAAAAAGGTTGTCACCTCCAAAGAGAGAGTATTTGACTATTATATTACCTTAGGTTGACTCTCTGGTAAGGGTCATCCATCAGAGAGAGTTGACCAAAGAGAGGTCTTTACCCGTGGTACGGTATTGACACACTTCCAACTGGGGTTACAGGTTGGACCCCACCTATGGTAGGTTGGGGCATTTCGGTTAAGTAACTACTTCCCACAGTTTCAATTTCAGATTTAGTCTCAGTCTCAATATCAATCTTCAAAAATCAGGACCGTCAGATACAGTCATCTATCTCTATGAGGAACTCAGATAGTTCCATTAATTCATGACCATTCATTAGATAGGCTTGTTCTCATATATAGTTATTTGATATCATATTCAGAGATATGCCGCCACACAGGCTTAATCACAATCTCAGATTCTGTTGAGTATTCTTGTTGTCAGATTCAGATATGATTATTTCCTTACCATAGATAATATCTTCCTTAATTCATCTGTTAGAAAGGTTGATCTTTAATCTTATCAGTAGAGAGCAGTAAGCTCAGAATTTAGTCATCGATGTAAGTACATCCAGTTTATCAGTCATTAGTATCAGATGAGTTAGTGTCTCAGTATCTCAGTGTCAGTAGTTAGTTCAGTCTATAGTAAGGCAGTATCCAAGTTTCAGTCTCTAGAGTTGTGATGATTGTGACTATGGTCTATACATTTATGTATGTGTTTGTGTTCTCGTGTAGCATTTTCATGATTCTTCAGTTTAGATATTATGCATGCCTGAGCCTTTGCATCTAACTTACCTCGTCAACATACTCGGTACATTCCTGTACTGACGCATTTGCACTATGGTATTCTATTTGACACCATAGGTTCAGAGGCACAGGATCCAGAGCTTCATCAGCAATTTAGTCCCAGCCAGTAGCAGTAGCCATAGTCATGAGTCCTCTTCTTTCGAGGATAAATCTCAGTTTACTGTTATTGCATCAGATTTTGTTTGATTTTCATATAGTTTAGAGGCTTTTCAGACGGATGTATTAGTATTTAGTTTTTAGTTTTGTGTATTCATAGATGTGTTGAACCTTATGGATAGTTTCCGCATTTATTTCAGATATTATACAATCACAGGTACAGATATTAGTAAAATGGTTAGCTTGTGGTCCTTTGGGTCATAAGAATTGTGTGACGTCTCGGGATAGGATCTCGGGGTATTACAGGACCCTTGGCGCGATGCAAATCTATCACACCGTGCCACTGGAATTTGACAACTGGGAAATTGAGGGATGGAAAGACGCAGAGCCATTGTGTTGCAAATTTATTTGCGACCTAAAAGTTTAGCGCGATGCGCCACTATCGCGGACCCTTACTGGAATTTGACAATTGCCATTTTCCGTGGTACGGTGCGCCACTGACTAATATGGCGTTGTGTTATGATAGAAACTTGAAATAGTCATAACTTCTTACCAGGTTATCGGATTTAGGCAAATTTTACATCGATGAAAATCTTATTGAATTTTCCACATGACAACAACAACAACAACAACAACAAACCCAGTGTATTCCCACTTAGTGGGGTCTGGGGGGGGTAAGATGTACGCAGTCCATACCTCTACCTCTGATGAAGTAGAAAGGTTGTTTCCGAAAGACCCCCGGCTCAAGTCACGAGATATCACACAAACACATAGTACAGCACAGAAGCAGATGACATAACATAGATACGGCACCCATAAAGAATATAAAACAGAGTAAAGCAGGAATGCAGGAATATAAAGCAGAGGAAAGCACACAGATTCGTAATAAACATGGAACACGGAACACGAAACACTGAATACGGAATCATAACAGGAATACACCCCCACCAATTAATTCCCTACACTAGCGACCCGAACTGGCCCTAATCCTCTGCCGTAATTCGCATCTTCCAGACCTTCCTATCTAGGGTCATGTCCTCGGTGAGCTGTAACTGTTCCATGTCCCGCCTAATCACCTCACCCCAGTACTTCTTCGGTCTACCCCTTCCCCGTCTAAAACCATCCAACGCTAGCCTCTCACACCTACGGACCGGGGCATCCATGCCCCTCCTCTTCACGTGTCCGAACCATCTCAATCGTGCTTCCCGCATCTTACACTCCACTGAAGTCACACCAACCTTCTCCCGGATAGTCTCATTCCGAACTCTATCCCCTCGGGTCAGTCCACACATCCAGCGCAACATCCGCATTTCTGCCACCTTCATTTTTTGGATGTGGGAGTTCTTAACTGGCCAACACTCTGCTCCATACAGCAAGGCCGGATGGACTACCACCCTATAGAATTTGCCTTTAAGCTTGGGCGGCACCTTCTTATCACACAGCACCCCCGATGCGAGTTTCCACTTCATCCATCCCGCCCCAATACGGTGCGAGACATCCTCGTCAATCTCACTGTTACTCTGGATCACGGACCCGAGATACTTGAACTTATCCCTCTTCCCTACCTCCTGTGCTTCTAGCGTCACTCCTACCTCATTCTCCCGCCTCACGTCATTAAACTTACATTCCACATACTCTGTCTTGGTTCTGCTCACCCTGAACCCTTTAGACTCCAGAGTTTGCCTCCACAACTCTAATTTGTCATTCACACCCCCTCGAGTCTCATCTATCAGGACTACATCGTCTGCAAAAAGCATACACCACGGCACCTCCCCTTGGATACGCCGCGTTAACACATCCATTACTAACGCAAACAAAAAGGGACTAAGAGTAGATCCCTGATGCAATCCTGTCAAGACAGTGAAATGCTCTGAGTCTCCTCCCGCCGTCCTCACCTGGGTTTTCGCTCCCTCATACATATCCTTAATTACTCTGATATATGCCTGCGGTACTCCACTCACCTCCAAACATCTCCAAAGCACTTCCCTGGGGACTTTGTCGTACGCCTTTTCCAGGTCGATGAACACCATGTGCAGATCCTTCTTCCTCTCCCTATACTGCTCCACCAACCTCCGTACCAGGTGGATTGCCTCCGTCGTCGAGCGGCCGGGCATAAATCCGAACTGGTTTTCCGAAATAGACATTATCCGTCTCAGCCTCTCCTCGACCACTCTCTCCCATATCTTCATAGAGTGACTCAGTAACTTAATCCACATGACAAAAAAGTGAAAATCTTAAAAATTCCTCATGAAATAAACATAATTAAATTTCGAAGCTAACACTTGACATTCTTGGGACAAAAAAAATTAGTTAGGAAACTTCAGGGTATTACAATATCTCCCCCTTGGGAACATTTGTCCTCGAATGAGACTGACTGAGAGAGGAGAAATAATAAGACGAAGTACACACAGAACATGAATAATGAAACATGACTAAGCAAGGATAGATATTCATACTGAGACATTTCAGAGATTTATACTGAGCATGCATATCTGATACATAATTTCATGTCTGAGCTGATACATGAATGCATAACTGAGAGTACTGATAATCTAATCACACATCTCTACTATGAGAATACATAACAAACCGATTACATGACAGAGATTTTTAATAACTGAGTCTTCTCACAAGGAGAATGCATGTCTGATGCATAAAAACATGACTAATGTGATACATGAACATATATTGAATATGTAATAGTACTTAGTACCAAGTTTAAAAAAATGAAATCCTGAACGTGAGGTTGATATCAAGTTGTAACTAAAATCTGGACATAAAAACTGAAAAGCTTAAGGAGAACTGTTACCTTGAGCTAGATCTGAGTTAGCGGAGAAGAAGAGAGGATACTTGGTACGCATGTCTGCTTTGTCTTCCCAAGTAGCTCTCTCAATATATTGATTCCGCCAAAGAACTTTAACTAGAGGGAATTCTTTGTTCCTCAATCAACGAGTCTAATAGTCTAGAATTTCAACTGGAATCTCACTATAAGAGAGGATGTTCTGAATATCTGTGCTCTGAATAGGGACTACAACTGTTGGGTCACCTATGCACTTCTTGAGAAAAGAGACATAGAAGACTGGATGAACTGAGTCTAGATCTGAAGGCAATTCGAGCTCATAAGTAACCTTGCCAAAGTGACTGAGAATTTTGCAGGGACCGACATATCGGGGACTGAGCTTTCCCTTCTTGCCGAACCTATTCACTCCCTTTATAGGAGAGATATTTAGATAGACATAGTCACCAATCTCAAACTCAAGATCCTTTCTATGCCCATCTGCATAAGACTTTTGTCGGCTCTGAACAACCCTGAGTCTTTCTCTGATCAACTGGACTTTTTCTAAGGCATCGAATACTAAGTCAGGCCCTATAACTGAGGCCTCACTAACTTCAAACCAACTGATTAGAGATCTTCACCTCCTACCATAGAGAACATCGAATGGAGCCATCCAAATACTGGAATGATAGCTATTGTTGTACACAAACTCAATCAAAGACAAGTGGTCATCTCAACTACCCTTGAAATCAATTGTACACGCCCTTAGCATATCTTCTAGGATAAGAATGGCCCATTCTACTTGACCATCTGTTTGACGATGAAAGGCTATACTAAGATGAATTTTGGTACCAAGACCCTTTTGGAATGTTTTCCAAAAATGAGATGTGAACTAGATACCTCTGTCTGAGATAATGGATATGAAACATCGTGCAATGTGACTACCTCTCTGATGTAGAGTTTGGCATAATCCTAGGCTGAATAAGAGGTATGAACTGGGAAGAAATGAGCTGACTTGGTTATCCTTTCTACAATGACCCAGACTGAATTATGCTGATGACGAGTTTGAGGCAAACCCATCACGAAGTCCATGTTCACTTTTTCTAACTTCCAAGTAGGAATAATAAACTCCTGTATAGGTCCACTAGCCTTCTGGTGCTCTATCTTAACTTGTTGATATGTAGAGCACTTACCCACAAACTCTGCAACATCCTTCTTTATCCCACTTCACTAATAGATCTCCCACAAGTCACGGTACATCTTTGTGGCCCCTGGATGAATAGAGTAGCACGCACCATGCACTTCTCCAAGAATTTGCTGTCTTAAGTCATCTACAGCTGGAACACAGACACGACCCTGACAACGCAGAACACCATCTCCCCCTTGGGAGAAAACCTCCATTTTTTTGATCTTTAACTCACTCTTTCAACTTGACTAAATTTGGATCTCTATCTTGCTTTTCTTTTACCTAGAAAACTAGAGATGAATCTAAACAACTCTAAACCCATATATCACCCTCCTCTTTATCGACTAAGTGAATGTCTAGTTTGGCAAGCTGATAAACTTCCTGACCTAACTTCTTTCTACTGTCCTCAACATGAGCAAAACAACTCATAGACAGTCTACTAAGAGCATCGGCCACTACATTGGCCTTGCCCGGATGATAAAAGACACTTATATCATAATCTTGTAAGAGCTCTAACCACCTTCTCTGACGAAGATTGAGATCTTTCTGAGAAAAGACATACTGAAGGCTCTTATGAGCTGTGAACACATCTACATGAACTCCGTATAGATAATGCCTCCAAATCTTTAAGGAAAATACTACGGCTGCTAACTCAAGATCATGAGTAGGATAATTCTTCCCATGAGGTTTAAGTTGTCTGGAGGCGTAGGATATGACCTTACCGTGCTGCATGAGGACACAACCCAAACCTACTCTAGATGCATCATCATACACTATGAAACCATCTGAACCATCTGGAAGAGCTAGGACTGGAGCTGAGGTAACTCGAGTCTTTAACTCCTGAAAACTCTTCTCACAAGGACCTAACCACTAAAACTTGACTTTCTTCTGAGTCAATCTGGACATAGGGGATACAATAAAAGAAAATCCCTCAACAAACCGCCTGTAATAGCTAGACAAACCTAAGAAACTCATGATGTTTGATGGAGAGACGAGGCGAGGCCAGTTTCTTACAGCTTTGGTCTTTTGAGGATCTACTCTAATGCCTTCACCGAAAATGATATGACCAAGGAATACTACTGAACTTAGCCAAAATTTGCACTTACTGAATTTGGCGAACAACTGATGATCTCTGAGAGTTTGAAGTATGATTCCGAGATGGTCTGCATGATCATGCTCACTGCATATATAGAAAAGAATATCATTTATGAAGACTATGATGAATAGGTCTAAGTACTGCTTGAACACACGGTTCATAAAGTCTATGACAACTGTTGGGGCATTGGTAAGACCAAAGGACATGACTAGGAATTCAAAATGACCATACCAAGTATGAAAGGTTGTCTTTGGAATGTCACATTCTCTAACTCTAAGCTAATGATAGCCGAATCTGAGGACTATCTTAGAGAAATAACTAGCACCCTAAAGTTGGTTAAACAAGTCATCGATTTTAGGAAGTGGATACTTGTTCTTGACCGTGACTTTATTGAGTTGATGGTAGTCTATGCATATTCTGAGAGAACCATCTTTCTTTCGCACGAATAAGACTGGTGCACCCCACGAGGACACACTGGGCCTGATCAATCCCTTATCTAAGAGATCCTTCAACTGTTCTTTCAATTCTTTGAGTTCTTCTGGTGCCATTCTGTATGGCGGAATAGATATAGGCTAAGTATTTGGAAGAAGATCGATGCCGAAGTCTATTTCCCTTTTGAGAGGAATCCCTGGAAGAACTTCGAGAAAGACATCTGAATATTCATTCACGATTAGGACTGAATCAAGACTGGGAGTTTTAGAACTACTGTCCTTAACTTGAACAAAATGATAGACACATCCTTTAGATATCATTTTTCGTGCCCGAAGGTAGGAAACAAGTTGACCTCAAAAAGCAGATACACTACCCTTCCACTCTAGGATGGGTTCATTCAGAAACTGAAACTAGACTATTCTATTTTTGCAGTCGACTATGGCATAGGAAGAATTAAGTCAATCCATGCTGAGAATGACATTAAAATCAGTTATTTCTAATTTGACTAAGTCTGCTAAAGTGACTTTCTGAAATATCATAATCGGGCAGTTCCTGTATACGCACCCGGCTATGATGGTTTTACCCACTAGGGTAGAGACTGAGAAGGGCTCTACTAGAATTTCTGGACTGACTCCAAAATCAAATGTTATATAAGGAGTAACAAAAGACAAAGAAGCTCCTGGATCTAGCAAAGCGTAAATATGCACATGAAAGATTTGTAATGTACTAGTAACCACATTAAAAAATATTTTTTGATCTTGCCAGGACTGGAGAGCATAGAGTCTATTTGGGCGTTGCCCACTAGTAGCACTAGAAGTGGCACCATGCTAAGTTGGGTGACTGGACTGAGTTGAGAAACGGTTCTACTGACCTTGATAACCTCACTAGGGACAATCTCTGACTCTGTAATCTGGCTTGCCAAACTCAAAATAAGTATCACTGCCAGCTCTGCAAGTACCTTAGTGATTTTTGCCGCAAGTTTGAGAAAGAAGATAGATTCGGGCACTGCTAACACTGCCTTGAGACTTAGAGCCCGGCATTCTATCTTTGTTACCCTCTCTAAACTTAGGAACTGGAGCACTGGTTGAAGAAGCAGATGGAACTGATGACTTAGGACAAAACTGAGAATGGTTTTTTCCTTCTGATTTGGGCTGAGCAAAGCTAAAACTATCTGTCCTTGCTTTGCTATTCTGATTCTCTCTCATCTTAATATTTTGCTCCTCTATCTACTGAGCATGAGTCATGAGCCTAGCTAAAGTCATGTCACTATTTAGCATGGTGGATTTGCATTCATTAACCACACTATTATTCACCCCTGAAATGAACTTACTCATCTTGGCCTTACTAGCTGCAACCACATAAGGGGTATATCTAGCTAATTGAGTAAACTTAAGAGAATACTCTTTCACTATCATATTGCCCTACCTGAGGTTGGTGAATTCTAACACCTTAGCTTCTCTAAGCTCTAGGGGAAAGAATCTACCAAGGAAAGCAGAAGCAAACTCCTTCCACACAACAGGCCTTGCATCATCTGGCCTTTCTGACTTCCACTATTTAAACTAAGTGTGAGCAACATCATACAACTGATATGCAGCTAGCTCAGCACTATCAATAGGAGTAACTCCCATGATGTCTATAACCTTCTAAACTTGATCTAGGAATTCCTGAGGGTCCTCATCTGACTTAGACTCGAGAAAGAATGGAGGATTTATTTGGGTGAAGTCCCAAATTCTGGCTGCAGTTGAATTGGCCACTGGATTGGACAAAACAATAGTTGGTCATTCATTCTGAGCAGCAAATAACTAAGCAAGAGTAGTGAATGCAGCCCTGAACTCTGCATGAGAAATATGTTCTCCTAAAAGTTCTTCGGGCTAAGGGGTTGACTGATTCTTATTTCTTTTTTTAGGAGGCATGTTCTATAGAAGAAAGGGAGAAATAGATTAGACTGAAAGATTGACTTGAGATTATTCTCACTGGCACGAAATGAATACTGAAAGAAGGGAAACTCTTCCTAAAACATCTTATAGCCTTCTACATATAAATGAGGCGCGCAACACACCCATCAACAAAACTCTACTAGATGCGACTTCAGACTTTCTTGGACTCTATTGAACCTTAGGCTCTAATACCAAGTTTGTAATGCCCTGAATCTGGTACCCAGAATGCTACAAGGTGCTCATGACCCGAAGGACCTCAAGCTAACCCATGACAGATATATGTACTTGTATATTGCATAATATACTGTATGATTTTGAAAACATGAACTGAAAGGCCATAAGGTTCAAGAATGTAACATAACTGATAAAGATATAACATCTGAATAGGGTATGAAATACCCAAAACAAAACTAAAATAACATGATAGTCTGGAAAGCCTCTAACTGACTAAACTGTCTGAATGAGGAGTTGATGGGACATGTCCCCAGCTAACTCCAACTAATAAATTACTTAATGAGATAATAAGTAAATGATCATGTCCTCGAGAAATGAGGGCTCACTGCTAAATCTGACTGCTGAGACTAGAATGTTACTGATACTTTGGAGCTTGTGCTTATGAACCTATGGTAAAAGACACCATAGCGTAAATGCGTCAGTACTTTGAATGTACTGGTATGCATGGAAGGTAGGATGAATGCATGGGTTTTATATGTATGAACAATACTGGCTAACTAACTAATATAAATGTGAGAATACATGCATGAATGCATAGTAACTATATCTGAGATCGTGGTAACATGAATATACTGATAACTAACATAGCTGATAACTAAATTCTAATGACTGATATAACTGATAACATGAGTAACTATATCTAATAGTCCTGAATCTGATGGAACTAGCTGAGTTCCATACTGCTCTGAGTTAACTGTATCTGACAGTCTTGAATTCTGTCAATGAAACTGTGGGAAGTAGTTATCTAACCGACATGCCCCTAAAATGCCAATATGGCTAAGTTGGGGTCCAATCTGTAACCCCAATTGGAAGGGTGTCAATACTACACCACCAGTAAAGACAAGCTCTGAGTAACCCTCATATGACAGTTCCCCAAAAGAGAATGGTAAGGCCCTCATCTGACAGTGTTTATCAACCTCATCAACCCTCATCTGACAGTGTTGATGTCTTAACCTATGTTGGTTACATAGTTCTGAAATGCAAAGATGACTTCTAAGAATCACACCCTCATCTGATAGTGTGTGTTCCCATCCTTGGGTTCACTCGGTGCTAATTCCTACTCCCACCTAAATAGATACTGAACATGAATTACTCAATTGAATTAACTGAATTTTGTTGACTGATGGAATAGTACTGAGATTACTGAATTACTGAGATTTCCTGAGTCACATGACTGACTGAGTTCTATAGATCATGGCTTGAATGAGGATATTGTGAAACATGTCACTAACTCTAGGCACACAGCTATATTTTTCGGGCACAAGTACCCCCAGGACTCGATGGAAGGAAACTGACAAGGCATGACTTTCTTGAATACATGACCCATATCACAATTCATAATTCAATTATTGAGGCATTTCATCAAACATGTGACATGCATAAACTTGTACATAAAGGGGGATTTCATATTATCATACTAGTATGGCACTTTTCTTTCACATAGGCATTTAATCAAACGCATGGGGAGCATGCTTTGGTTATACCATCATCACCACATCTAATAATCATGAATACATCAATCAACTTGTAATTTGAAAAGGGTTTATCATGATTTTTATGCAATTCTTCATATACTAGGGTCAAGAATTGAAATATGTAATTTAAATCATGAATCAACATCACACATCATCATGAACATGAATTTGAAGTTAATCCAATCATGAACATTCATAAATATACAAATCATGGATTTTGGAAAGAGATTCATGAGTTTCATGGGTGAAAGAGACCCATGAATCAACGTATGACATACCTTAGTTCTTGATTTAGTAAAGATTGACGGAGAGACTTTCTCTAAATTGAATTCCCAATTGAAATCCTAGCTTATTCTTGAGAGAAACTAATATATTTTGGGTTCCAAATGGCTAAATCTCGTGTTAAAGGGCTTAAATAGAGGTGGGAAATTGACCCTTTTAACCCTGGACACGTTATTTAATTTCAGTGAAATTTTTTTGAACTGGACCCCTAGAGCGACGCGGCGCTATCCCGCCGTGTCACTGGAATTTGACAACTAGGAAATTGAGGGATGGTGCGACGTGGAGCCATCACGTTACCACTTCATTTGTGACTTGGAAGTTTGGCGCGATGCGTCACTATCGCAGACCCCTACTAGAATTTGACAATTGTCATTTTCCCCTGTGGCACGGCGCGCCACTAACTAATATGACGTTGTTTTACGATGGGAACTTAAAATAGTCATAACTTCTTACCAGGTTATAGGATTTAGGTGAATTTTATATCGATGGAAAGCTTATTGAATTTCCCACATGAAAAAAAGTGAAAATCTTAAAAATTCGTCATGGAATAAACATCATTCAATTTAGAAGCTAACACTTGACATTCTTGGGATAAAAAAATTTTTGCTAGGAAACTTCGAGGTATTACAACCGTCTAGAAAAAATCATTGTCTCTACTACCAGGCCTCTCCAAACAATCTACATGGATTTGTTTGGTCCCACCAAGACTGCAAGCATTTGTGGAAAAAGATATATTTTTGTCATAGTTGATGATTAAACTTGATTTACTTGGGTTATGTTTCTTGCACATAAACACAAAACTTTCACAAACTTTAAGATTTTTTGTAGAAAAATGCAGAGAGAAGCAAGGCACCTCATTACTTACGTTCACAGTGATAATAGAGGAGAATTTGAAAATAAGGCGTTTGAGGAGTATTGTTCTCAGAATAGATACTCTCAAAACTTCTCTTCACCGTGATCTCCTCAATAAAATGGTGTTGTGGAATGGACGAACCGGTCCCTTCAGAAAACTTCCAAGATAATATTATTAGAACATAATCTCCCAGATCACTTTTGGGCAGAAGCAATTAGTACAACATGTCATATCATCAACAGGTGTCTGATCAAACCTATTTTTGAAGAAAATAACTTATGAACTCTAGAGAGAAAAGAACCTCAACATCAACTACTTCCATCCCTTAGGTTGTAAATGTTTTATTCACAATAATAGTAAGAATACCCTAGGGAAATTTGATCCACAAAGTGATGAAGGTATTTTCCTTGGTTACTCTCCCATTAGTCGTGCTTACAGGGCTTTTACTAAAAGAACTGTATGTGTTGAAGAATTTATACACATTGTTTTTTATGAATCTAAACACCTCCCTATGAGTATAAGTACTGATAAAGAATAAATGAGTAATATACAGATTGGAAAAAATCACAGCACAACTCCAAAACCCTCACAAGACAAGTTAAATACACCCTCGATAGAGTCGACTCCTAGTGCAGAAATAGTGAAGCCAAATATTCCAAAAGAATGGAAACATGATGTCAGCCATCCAAATAAAATCATCATTGGAAATCTAGAAGATAGAGTGCAAACCAGAGTGTCATTAAAAAGACAAGTATCTGTTTCCCTTGTATCCTAAATTGAACCGAAGAAAACTGATGAAGCTCTCAACGATGAATAATGGATTGAAGCTATGAAGGAAAAACTGGAACAATTTGAATGAAATCAAGTTTTGACTCTAGTTGAAAGACCAAAAAACTGCTCAGTAATTAGAACCATATGGGTCTACATAAATAAGGTAAATGAAAAAGGTAAAGTTGTCAGAAATAAAGTCAAGCTCATAACTCAAGTCTACTCTTGGCTTGAAGGTATTGATTATGACACCTTTGCCACTGTGGCAAGGTTAGAGTCAATACAAATTTTATCATCTTTTGTCGTATTCAAATATTTTAAGTTATATTAGATAGACGTAAAAAGTTCTTTCTTAAATGTCTTTATTCATGAGGAAGTTTTTATAAAATAACCCCCTGAATTTGAAGACCCTTCATTTTCAAATCATGTTTTCAAGTTATCATAAGCACTCTACGACCTCAAACAATCTCCAAAGGCTTGGTATAAGAGACTAAGTACTTTTCTACTAAATAATAATTTTCAAAGAGGTAAAATTGTCACAACTTTGTTCATTCAAAAGATTGATTCAAACCTCCTCATTGTGCAAATTTACGTTGATGATATCATCTTTGGTAGTTCTAACATCTTTATGTGTGAGAATTTTTCTAATTTGATGAAATGAGAATTCGAAATAAGTCTTTTGGGAGATCTCACATTCTTTCTGGGATTACAAATCAAACAAACTCCCAAGGGCAATGCTCTTATTTCATGGTATAGAAAGAAACAAACTTCTGTTGCTCTCTCGACCACAAAAGCTGAATACATAGCTGTCGAAAGCTGTGGCACTCAAATCTTATGGATTATGCATCAGCTTCTTGACTTTGACTTATCTTTTGAATATGTTCCTATTATGTGTGATAACACTAGTGCCATTAGCCTATCTAAGTATACCGTGCATCACTCTAGGGATAAATATATTGATATTAAGCATCATTTTATTCGATACTATGTCGAAAATGGTGACCTTTGCTTAAATTTTGTTGACTCTGAAAATCAACTAGCAGATAACTTTACAAAACCCCTGCTAGAAGAAAGATTTTGCTATTTACAAAAAAAGTTTGGTATTCTTAGCATTCATGATATTTAAAACCTTTCTGCTTTATTATTGTGCATTTCTTTGTTTGTATATTACCTGTGTATTATTTTTTTTATTATGTCAAAGAGAGAGAAAGGTAGAAACATCAAAGTAGCCTACCAGTCAGCGGGAGCAGGGCAAGTTTACATGTCAGCTAAAACTTACACAAGTCAGGGGGAGTAAGCTGACAGATTGGGAAGTCAATTGATGTTCACTCTTGTTATCACTATCAAAAAGGGGAGATTGTTATCCTCGTAAGTTTTTGTTTTAATAATGACAAACTAACAAGTGTATCTTTGTAGCTGCTAATATTGGAAAGATAAAATAAGTCGGCTCAAGAAATAGAAGGATATCAAGAATGGAAAAACATTCACACTATCCAAGGAAATCAATCACAACAAGAACAAATGGAAGAACAATCTCAGCTTAAAATGTCACAGAAAATCATTTCAAAATATTGGTAGATATAGAAGATCACGGCATGGAAAATAGAATGAAAAAATAATTCAAGAATATGGTAAGAAGATCAATCAAATATCACAGAAATAGAAGAAGAATCGCAATCCCAAAAATCAAGGTAGACCGCATCAATTAGGAAGAAAAGAATACGAGCTCATTTGGAAAGAAATCAATCTCTACAAAATCAAAATAAAATAGATCACATACATATCCAATATGGACGTGATCCAAAGCCATATATGGACATATCATATGGCTATATTCCTCAATCAAGGAATCAATGTACATTCTTGGTTGAGAAGAAATCTCTCGGATTTCCTTATGAAAAGTAGCAGCCGAAGACTATAAGAGATGAAGACCGAAGACATACTTTTCACGCAACTTCAAGGAGAAAATTCTAAGTGTCTTATTCTTAGTCTTACATAGCTTTGTAACTTTAGTTTACAATTGTTATATAAAGAGTAGGATCGAGTCAAGTTTGTAACATCAACTAAAGTCATGTCACAAGATCTGAAGAGCAAAATAAGTCTTAAGAAATATTTTCCTATCATTGTACTCGAGCCAAATTTTCAACGATCTAAGGAAACTTTGAAACCCAAGGGAACTGGACATAGGCACTACATTGGTGTGTCAAACCAGGATAAATCTTTGTGTTATTACTTTATGTTTTGTTATTTACTTACTTAACTGTTGTAAATTTAATCTCTTTGTGAATTGTTCTGATTTGTAGGTGAGTCAACTATGAGGAGTCAGTAGTCGACTCATAGAAGAAAATTTCAATTTACCTCCCACTTGTATTTCACTATCTACAACAGAAGCTGAGCTTATTGCTGCCGTTGAAACTTGTAAAGAGTTGCTCTAGATGAAGAAATCTTAGGGGAACATGGTTGTGCTCAAGAGAGGTATGCGATTTATTATAACAGAAGAAGTACTATACATCTTGAAAAGAATTCTATATTTCATGGTCGGTCTAAACACATTGATGTGAGATACCATTGAATTCGAGATGTATTGAATTCTAAGTTGCTTGAACTTGAGAAGATTCATATGGATGATAATGGTTTCGATATGATGACTAAAGCTTTGTCAAGAGAAAATTTTTAAGATTGTTGCATAATCATCGGGATGACGGCCTCCTTCACATAGTCGTGTGGGAGACAATTATTGAGTTATGGGTCTTTTTTCTTTCCCATGTGGATAAATAAAGCGCAATTTGGACCAACCAACTTTGTCCATAGGTCCATTACTCTGGGACATATATATAGATCTTTTTAGTTCTTATTTCACCATCCACAAAGAGAATTTCAGTAGCCATAAAAGAGAGAAAGTATGATGATTATCGCCCAAAATTTCTGCCCTATCAGTCAACTTCAAATTGCTTGTTTCTTGTCCGATTAAGCTAATTTTTGGACAGCTTGTTCCTCTCATCTCAAACTTTGATTAGAATATGATAGATTTGTATTTGTGGCCTTTAGCTACAAATGTTCATTCATGAACAACAACTACATTTTTTGTGTTTTTGCTGCTATAATTCTCTTATATTTGGTATTGTGTTTTATGTATCGTTTCTCAACACTTCTTTGGTGGCCATTGTGTAGGACATTATTGTAACACTTGGTGATTATAGTGGAGGTTTTGGTCCCAAGATTTTTTTACTCTTCACACTAAAGGGTTTTCCACGTAAATCTTGGTGCCTCGTGTACTTGATTTTATTTTATCTTGTCGTATTTGTTTGGTTGATATATTTGCTGCTATTCTTTGTTGTGCTTGATTTAGTTTGTTTCCTATTGACTCAAATTGAAAGAAAAAGTTTAGATTTAAGTATTCTTTGTTGTTGCCCTTCATGCATTCTTTGTAAGCTTCTTGCCTTTCTCAACAAAGTGCCTATTTGGTAATTATTTTACCAACAAGGTTACTTAGTAGTTACTATTATAGTGTATAAAGTTTTAATATTGAGGCCATCCCCGTAATTAAGTTTGGCACTGGTCAAAAATGAAAGAATCCTAGCAATTGTATTCCTCAACTATGTATGACATCTAACTAAAATTGGAATCTTGAACCTGAATCTACCGGAAACAACCTATCTATCTTATCTTTATCCTCCTTAGACAACACTTTAAAAAAAATATATTGTATATGTTATTGTTGTTGACATAGTAAAATCAGACACGAAGGAGCCACTTACGACCCTTACGTAGAGGATCCCGTCGTTCGTCAAACTCGTGAATCAATTCACTCAAAAGAGTCTACTCTTTTCTAGAGCTGGACATTCAATTTGTTCGGTTTGATAGTTTAATATCGATTTGGTTTTTTGATTTTTGGATTGACAAAAATGACAATCGTAATCAAACCAAAATAAATTCAGTTTGGTTCTATTTCTACAAATCCGGTTCGGTTATTTCGAATTTTTATTTTGGTTTTGAAGATTAAAGTAGTGAACCTCTCTTTGTTATGACTAGACATTTAAAATTAATGATTTAAAAAAAAATTCAAAACTATTTTTCATTCCCACATATAAATAACTTAACATGGATGAAACTAAATGATATAACCATAAGTTTAACATAATATATAACTTCATTATGCATAAGTTTGCATAAACAGTCGGAACTCGGAAGAGTGGTCGCTGCCAGAAAGACCACAGTCGGCACTGCAGGTTGCAACCCACAATGGTGGTCTGGTTGCCGGCTCTGGTGTTGTTGTACAGACGACGATCTCGCCGGTGGTCTATGGTTCGGTCGATTGTTCGACTATTGGACTAATGTATGTTGTTAGTTGTATGTGGCATGCTATCACTTATTAGTTATTAGGGTTGCTATTATATATTTATATTATATATTAAATATTATATATATATATATATATAATAAAATATATATTATTAATTATTTACAGAATTTCAGTTAATCGGTTTATTCGAATTATTTTTTTGAGAAACCGAAAACCAAACCGATTAACCAAATTTCAAAAATTGAAAGTCGAAATCAATTCAAAAAATCGAAAAATCAAATCAAAATTAAAATTTCAATTTGATTTTTTAATTTTTTCAGTTTAAATCAAAATATGTTTAATCCTACCCTTTTCTTTATTTGGATTTCAGCGTAAATTGCAGTTTGTTGCATGTGTGAACTCATGCAAATTAACTTACACGGAAAATGCCGAAGAAATAAAAAAGTAAAAGAGATCTTCAATTCTAATAGATAATAAAACAGCCTTTATGGCGGTGCGTGGCGACCCAACCAAAATAACAATTTCATTAATTGTTTTCCTTTTTTAACAGTTTTGTCATTCTCTCTTTTCTCGTGTTAACCCACTATGACTATGACTTTACAATTTAATTACATAAACTAACTTTACGAATTCAATTTTCCTCTTATATTACTATAGACTAACACTAGGAATCATTGGTAAATACTTATTCATGATAGGGTATTTTTATCAAATCATGTTAGTTTGTTATAGTTGATTGAATTAATTAGATGAATATGCATGTTAAATAACTACTACTGATATTCCTCTGCATTCACGTCGTATAATTATTGACTTAATATAAACATCGGTATGGGTGTGGATAAATTTTGTCAAGCCAAAGTGGAAAAATTCCATGCTATAACTATTAGGGTTTTTTTCCTTTTTATCAACAAATTTGAGTTTTATTTTTCTTGGAAAAAATAAAAGTATTATCATAATTATTTTTATTTTTTATGCAAGAAAAATATAATTCCTTTTTAAATTTGGCTAATATCTTTCTTGGAGCAAAGGTTTTGTACATCTATAAATTGAAGATCCGTCTTATTCCATAACACAACAACATCCACAATGTAGTCATAGAAGAAACTTGTTTAAGGAGAGATTTTCTCCTTTTAACTTTTTATATGTAGGTCAATTGGCCGAATCATATCAATAATATTATATTTTTGTATATTTTTCTTTGTCTTCAAAGTTATCGTCCCAATAGTTTGCAAATATATCTTTTGGGTTTCGAACTCAACAAGTGGTATCAAAGTCAATAGTTCAATAATCGAATGGTTTATTGAGATGGAAGACAAGTTCAAATTAAGATGCAACCAAATTGATAATAATGATAGTTTTTTTGTCAAGAAAAAGTCCAAAGTACTATATGTGCAGACAATTGTAAATCATATTCTCAATAATTCTGTTGCTACATATTTGAAAATAAAATTTCTTTTAACCGGGGCTCCAATAAAAAATTTGAAAGGGCTAAGAACTAAAACAAATTATCTCTGAAAAACGTAAAGAATTAAAAATAAGAATAGAAAGACTACATTATAATATATTTGCCGGAGTTAGTAAAAATTCAATAGATACACAAAAAGATGAAATATCAAAATTAGAATCACAAATAGATAGTTTAGAATATGTATATCAACATGACCTATTCACAATAAAATGAATAAAGAAGAATTTATAATAGATGAAAAAATATATGAAAACTACGAAGGATCAAAAATAAAAATAGTATTTTCTAATCTAGGACGAAGATATAAGAAAATAGGCGAATATTTATATCTAATGTTAGAAAAAGAACAATTAAAATTAGAAGATAAATTAACAGCAATGGTAAGAAT
This sequence comes from Capsicum annuum, assembly GCF_002878395.1. Taxonomy (NCBI): domain Eukaryota; kingdom Viridiplantae; phylum Streptophyta; class Magnoliopsida; order Solanales; family Solanaceae; genus Capsicum; species Capsicum annuum. Next base: position 24,414,070 of record NC_061118.1, on the reverse strand, counting down.
AGAAAAAGAAAATGAAGAGATAGATAGGAAAAAGGAAATAGAAAAAATAAAACAACAAACTACGGAAGAAATACGAAAAATAGAAGAAACCAAAAATAGTAGAATTGCTGAATTAGAAAAAGAATTACAAATGTTAAAAGAGCTGTATGAACAAAGACAGAAAGAAAAAGAAGAAAAAGATAGAGAACAGAAATTACTAAATGAGATAAATCAATTTAAGGAAAAATTAGAAATAAAAAACGAAGAATTAGAAATAAATAATATAGATATTGAAGAGACAGATAATTATGAGTCCGAAGATAGTGAAACATATACAGAAATATTAAAAAGTACAAAAAATTTAGAAATCAATGAAGAACAAAAAGAAATTAATGAGGAAAACTTAGAAAATACCCACACAGAAATAAATACTCTTGATAAAAAAGAAAATGAGAATATAATACCTAAAACAACAGAAATAAGACAACCTATATATTATAAGAATAAGTTTAAAAAATATAATGAATATGACAAATGGATAACAAAACAAATAGTGAATAAAAATTATAACTTTTTAGATCTAGACTGTGTAATAGATACAGAAAAAACAATACAATTATGGATAGGATATATGACAAACAATTATTAGATAATAATATAAATATAACAGATGCACCGGAGTATATAGAAAAAACACTAATAGGATCAGTAAAACTATGGTTTGCAAATCTAACCGAAAATAGCAAAAAAGTATTAAGAACTAATAAACCTATAGAAGGAACATCATCGACAACAACTAAACTAACCCCTATAGAATTATTAAAAAAATATGAAACAGCTATAAAAGATGAATTTGGTAGTACGACAATAATCGAAGAAGAACAAAATGAAGAAAAAGATACAAATAGAAATTTAATGTTAAAATTAGCAATATGTAATATGTGTTATATAGATGAATATACTTGCGCATTTAAAGAATATTATTACAAAGTAGCATATAGTATAGAAGAAAGTAAAGAAATAAGAAAATTATATTTTAATAAATTATCCGAGCCATTTAGTTCGAAAATAATAAAAAGTTGGGAAGAAGCAAAAATAGTAGATACGTTAGGAGCAAGAATAAAATATTTACAACAATGGTATAGAAACTTATGTGAAAAATATAGAGAAGAATTAAAAATGGAAAAAACATTAATGAGAAATTTAGCATGTTGCAAAAATAAAATAGCACCCCAATTTGGATGCGAAGAAAGATATTATAAGAAAAGAAAAAGGCATAAGAAATATAAGAAATATAAAAAATCAAAATATAAATATAAGAAACCAAGAAAAAGATATTATGTAAAAAATTATACACATAAAAGACCATATAGAAAGAAGAAATCTATAAAAGAATGTACTTGTTATAATTGTGGAAAGTTAGGACATTTAGCTAGAGATTGTAAATTACCTAAAAATCCAAAAAATAAAACAAATATCAGAAATAAAAATAGATAATACAGAATATATGCAGATAGATTATATAGATTATGAATTAGAAAGTGAAGATAGTATATATGAAATTTCAGAAAACGAAACAGATAATGAAATAGATAGCGAAATAAATGAATTAAATGACTGAAGAAGATATAAAAATGATAACAAAGGAAGAATATTTAAATGATGAAGGAACGGAACAAAAAATAATATTTGATAGTAACATATTTGATGAAATAAAAGGAAAAGAATTAGATTTAAGTGTAGAAAAATTAAAATACCAACAATAAAAAATATTTTTACTAGGAAAAAAGATGAATATTATGTAGTATGTCAAAAAGAACATGTAATAGACTGCAGATATACAAAAGGAAAAGCTAGTATACCATTAGTAACAAAAAGAATAATTAATAAAGAAATAAATGATATAAAAAGTAAAGGAGATCCAATAAAATATGTACACCTTGGAGGTACAGAGATATTAATAAAAGCATGTTTTAGAGAAGGAATAGATACACCAATAGAATTATATTTAGCAGACTATAGAATTATAAAACCTATAGAAAAGAGCATAATAACTGCCGTAAAAGGAAATCTAATATATCAAAAATTTAAATTTATAATAAGTGCAAATTATTCAGTAGCAGTAACAGATAGAAATATAGATAAATCATTAGTATTATATTGGAAAATATCAGGAATAGAATTAACCCCAGGAAGTAAAATATTTACAGCAAGATGTAAAAATCTATATGTATTAACAACAAAACATAAAATAACAGGAAAAAATAAGATTAACAAAATATAAATAGAAAGCTCATTCGAACAAATAGTAAAAACAATAGATTATAATGATTATACCTATAGAGACATAGATACAGAAAAAAATTTAGAAATAGTAAATTATAGAATAAGTACAACAAAAAAAATAGCTAATGAAAAACCAGAATCATCAAGCTCATCAAAAAGAACAAGTTATGAAATAAATTCAATAAGTAATTTAAACCAATATTACATAACGGGAAAAATAAATGAAAAAGAATATTTAATACTTTTGAATACAGGACAAGAAGAAAATCATATAGCAAAATATCTAGTAAAAAATGAAGAAATAAAAACTGACAATGATATATGCCCAGATCTACCAAAAAGTTTAATAAATAATAAAACTATAGCAGAAAAAGAAATAATATTAGGAGTGAGAAAAATAAAAATAAATTTCGAAGTAAAGAAAGAAATGCAAAAAGCAGATATAATATTAGGAATAAAATGGTTAGAACAAGTAAAACCATATAATATAGAATATACACAATTAACCTTAACATATAACAGAGAAAAGTTATTCTTAAAAAGAGCCTTAACATGAAATGAAGATATATGTATTAATGAAGATAGTAGTAGAAGGATATTACAGTAGATATTATACGCCAATGATAGATACAGAAGCAGAAGCTAATTTATGCAGATATAATTGCTTACCAGAAAGCAAATGGGATAAATTAAAAACACCAATAATAGTTAAAGGATTTAATAATGAAGGAAGCTTAATTACTTATAAAGCTAAGAATGTAAAAATACAAGTATGGGATAAGATATTAACAATAGAAGAAATTTATAATTATGAATTAACATCAAAAGATATACTTTTAGGAATGCCATTTTTAGATAAATTATACCCACATATAATAACCAAACAGACTGGTGGTTTACAACACCATGTAAACAAAATGTAAGAGTAAAAAGAGTTAATAATAAAATAAGAAAGAAAACTGATTGGATAAAAGGAAGTGAAAAAATTATACAAAAGTTAGAAAATATAAAAAATACTGAAGATACAATAGAACTAGTAGTATTTTCGATAAATAAAACAGAAATAACTATATTTTCAATAAATAAAATAGAAATAATTCAGAAAAAATTAGAACAATATATAGTGAAGATCCATTAAAAGGATGGAAAAAATATAAAACTACTATAAAAATTGAATTAATAGATAAAAATAGCATAATAACACAAAAACCATTAACATATAATTTTGACGATTTAAAAGAATTTAAAATGCACATAGATGAATTATTAGAAAAACAATATATACAAAAAAGTAATAGTAAACATAATAGTCCAGCATTTATAGTAAATAAACATAGTGAACAAAAAAGAGGAAAAAGTAGGATGATTATTGATTATAGAAATCTAAATGCAAAAACTATAACATATAATTATCCGATACCAAATAAGATATTAAAAATAAGACAAATTCAAGGATATAATTTTTTTAGCAAATTTGATTGTAAATCAGGATTTAACCATTTAAAGTTAGAAGAAGAATCTAAAGAATTAACCGCATTTACGGTACCACAAGGATTTTATGAATGGAACGTGTTACCATTTGGATATAAAAATGCACCAGGTAGATATCAACATTTTATGGATAATTATTTTAAACAATTATCTAATTGTATAGTATACATAGATGATATATTATTATACACAAAAACCAAAGAAGAACATTTAAAATTATTAGAACAGTTCACAGATATAATAGAAAAATCTGGAATAAGTCTAAGCAAAAAGAAAGCTGAAATTATGAAAAATCAGATAGAATTTTTAGGAATACAAATAGATAAAAGTGAAGTAAAAATGCAACAACACATAGTACAAAAAATAATAAATTCGAAAGAAGAATTAGATACAAAAAAAAAATTACAATCATTTTTAGGACTAGTAAACCAAGTAAGAGAATATATTCCAAAATTAGCAGAAACTTTAAAACCACTACAGAAAAAATTAAAAAAGGATATAGAATATAACTATGATGAAAAAGATAAAAAACAAGTTCAAAAAATAAAATTACTTTGTAGAGAATTACCAAAATTACAATTTTCAGATGAAAATAGAAAATTTATATATATAGTAGAAGCAGATGCTAGTGAATATAGTTACGGAGGAGTACTTAAATATCGATATGAAGCAGAAAAAATAGAACACCATTGTAGATACTACTCAGGTACGTTTAACGAGACAGAAATAAAATGGGAAATAAATAGGAAAGAATTATGTTCATTATATAAATGTTTATTAGCATTTGAGCCATATATTGTATATAACAAATTTATTGTACGAACAGATAATACACAGGTATGCTGGTGGTTAACAAAGAAAATACAAAATTCAGTTACAACAAAAGAGATTCGGAGACTAGTTTTAAATATATTAAATTTCACATTTACAATTGAAGTGATCAGTACTAACAAAAATGTTATTGCAGATTACATATCAAGACAAAGCTACACAGACTGAAATAGTAGAGGAAGATACTCTAGAAAAAATACTTAACACCCTAACTACGCTTTCAATGAAAGTGGACAGTATGGGTAATGAGATAGAAAAGCTAAAGACTAATGAAGATAAACTGAAGTCTATAGCTACAAATCAGCTAACTCAGCAGTGTGCAGAGCTATGTCGATCGGAAGACATTAAAAATCCAGAGCTAGAAGGAGACGTTGGGACACTCCATAAAACCCATAACATTTATCAATCTACTTCTGCAGGTACAAGCAAAGGAGTTAATAGACCAAGATACCAGAATGTAAATATGAATAAAATATTTGAAAAACCATTTACACCAAAAACCCAAAAAGACCATTTATTCATACCCCCACAAGTTAACACATACCGAGATAGCCTAAACCAAGACAAAAAAGTATACAACTACACCGCCCAGAAATACATAGAAAATATATACAGAGTACAAACCTTTCTAAACCATAACCCCAGAGCTACAGACATCAAGGAACCAAATACCAATTATATAACCCAAAAATTACAAGGATACAATAAATTAATTGCACTACCCAAAACTAACCCAAGCCTAGTTAAAACCTGTTTTGACTATGGACTACTAAATACCATATATACCCAAGACGGAGAAGAGCTAACAGCTATGGAGGAATTATACAAGATATTCACTACCTACAAAAGAATAACAAAAGGAAATTTATTTTATATAAAGTGTTATACTGCACCAGCAGAGATATTATATGATGAAATAAAACCAGTTATACAAGTTGTAAAGATAGGACTAACAAGAGATATGATTATACCAGAAGATATTACGCAACAACCAGATATACCCAGAATTGAGATACCAGATTTTTATGCAAATAAAAGACTTATTGGACTAGCTACGATCATTCAAGAACTAGCAAATAACTATACTAACGGAAACCCAATATGGAGCTACTATTCAAGAGATCATCAAATGATATATTCAAATTCAAAAGAGCTACGACAAGCAGATATGGAAGACGTAAGACAATGGATAATGACGCTACTCAACCCAGAAAAACAATCTACCGCAAGAGCAATCAAAAAAGGATTTATTTCAGACGGACTGCTAACAAGATACTGTAAAATAATTGGACATAAATATCTAGACCACCAATGTTCGAGGTGCAATGGAGAAGATAATATTATTCCAGAGGTACATCTAGAATAAAGAAGACAAAATGCCAGCTGGAAAGATAAGATAAAGAGCAATAATGGAGCAGATACGACAACGGAAGATATTTGAACTTATTGTACAAAATTTTCTTACGATACAATAATATAAAGCAATTATTGCTTTTCTTACTTTTCTTACATTTATGACTTTTTAGAGTAGGTTAGGCCATAAGGCCACTTTTGTTGACTTTTTTCTTTCTTTAGTTTTAGAAATTAGAAACATGTGATTGTAAGACTTACTTTTTCGTTCTATATATAACAAAGGCAGAAGGCATTGCAAAGGCAAGCCTTCATGCGTTGAAGCAACTTTCCTCTCTTCACTCCACAAAAAATATTTTACTCAGTTAATTAGATAAACATATTTCAATGGAAAAAGCTATGGAGCAACAAAACTCAGAAATATCAAAGCTACCCGAACAGGTATATCTATTTATGATTATGAATAGCTAATTTCATAATTCCCAACAATCATGATATGATAAAATAAATTCATATTAGTTACTTTATAGTAGAATTATTCGAAGAATAATATGTTAAGAAGTTTATTAACAAAGAGGAAATGGAGAAATATCCCTAAGGACTATGCCATCCTAAAGGTGAAACCAATGACGCAAGAAGCCGTGGAGGGGAGTAACCAAAGTAGAGGCGCTGTTTAAGGGAAAAAGTATCCGGATTACCATGTTAATAGTGACGGAAGAACATATTATTTAAGAATAATCTAGTATATAGTAAGCTAAGATGACTATATTTTATGTACATGGTTGAAGGAAATATTTTGAAAAAAGCAATTTTATGAAAATGAATGATAATTTATCTGATGTGATGGTAGATAAATTCAAAATACTTATTTTGTATGCACTTAGAAATATAAAAGTAGCAGATATAAGAAAAATCATATTAGAAAAAGCTTTTGGTAAATATTACATGACTAGAGTAAATTATATATCATATCTACCTAACTACTCTTATAAATACTTACGATGATAAGTTACATAAATTTTTTAGAAAAAGATATAAAAAAAAATATACAGTTACTAGAAAAACAGATAAAAATAAATATAGATAAATACATGGAAAATAAAGATATAAAATTTCTTAATAAAAATATGCAAAAACTACTAAGGCTAAAACAAACAACTACAAAACACTATAATAAAACCAATTTTAAAAGATAGATTACCTAGATTATCTTAAAGTTTTAATCTTATATATACTTAAAAACTTAGAAATTATAGATATTAAGAAAATAATATTAGAAGAAGTAATAAACTATGAAATTGAAACTACAAATTGTCTAGAACAGTTATACGAGGAAATTTACCCAGAAGGATATTATTCAGATTAAAAAATATTAGAATATATTAGACAAACTAGAAAAAATCAAGAAAATCTAAATAATAAAATTAATTATAGAAACCGAATTAGAAAAATAATGGAAGACCTAAAAGAAAAATTAGTATGGATAGAAAAAACCTTAGAAAATTTAGATAAAAGCACATGTGATAGTTTATATAGTTTAAAAAACTCACTACGAGAAGAACAACACAAGATAATAAATAACATTGAAAATCTAGAATTAGATATACATTATAGCACAGATAGGATAAATTATTATACAGAAATTTATAACTCTGCAATTACTACAGGATAAAATAATTGATGAATATATCTTACGAAAAAAGTAAATTATTAAAAGATATTGAAATAAAATTTAAAAAATATCCACGCACTAATAAAAATAGATTCACTAGAAACCTACTAAATCTATTTGATATACTAAATCCGCGCACCCCCCTACAAATGGTTTCTATCCAAAAAGGTTTCATTTTTAAGCATCTCAAGCAATAGTGATATATGAAGATTGTGTAAAGAATGAAGAAAATGCATGTGAAGAAGTCAGATCAAGTTTTGTCAAGAAAATCAAATTAAAAGAGGAAGATTTGTTAAGATTTTTGTTCTGATGTTTTTTACCAAATTTGAGTTTTATTTTTCTTGGAAGAAAAATAAAAGTATTACTATAATTACTTTTACTTTTTTTCTGAAAGAAAAATATAATTCTTTTTTTCATATCTGGCCAACCTTTCTTGGAGGGAAGGTTTTGTACATCTATAAACTGAGCATCATTCTTATTTCATAACACAATATCATACACAATATAGTCATAAAAGAATCTTATTTAGGAACATATTTTCTCCTTGTAGTTTTTTTTAATTTAATTTTTAATATATTTGTCAATTGACCAAATCAAATTAATAATATTATGTTTTAATATATTTTTGTTTGTCTTCTGAATTATTATCTTAATAATTTTCAAATATTAGCTTTCGACGGCCTCTCAATTTCTAATCCAACAATAACGCCAGCAGAGGGATGGTTTCAAATCTAATTATGTTGATCAACTCATTTCTTTTCACCAACCAAAAAAGAAGATTATCAACTATCAAGTGACAAAGTGAATAGAAGATGCAATTATGAAGGTTCTTATAAAATGCTTTTTCTCTTTGTATCTAGCAACTAGTAAAACCTTTGTTTTCCGTTGTCTTGAAAAAACACATTTTACCTTAGCTAATTAAACCTATGGTTTTATTAGCATTCTTTTGTGGGATTCTAACTACCCTTTTTTTTTTCTCAATAGACAAATAAGTCAAAAGGTTAGTCTTTTTATCTTTTTATATGAAAGAAGTTTTGGAGTTAAACTTATGCACCCAAGATCATGCGTATATGTTATACTAATTGACTAATATAGTGGAAGTGATCAGGTAGCATTCCATTTTATACTAGGCAATTAAGTTGCATAAATATAGACTAATGGCCTAGACTCTATGTAATCCCTCGGATGTTTAAAAAAAGTTACCGCACTCGTATTAATCCGGAAACCATCCAAGTGTAGTTGAATCGCGCTAAATTCGGTCAACCTATTGTGGATGCTTTGGCTATATCTATAATTAAAAACATAAGTTGATTGAGTATAAATTAAAAGACACTACACCATAGATTAGTAAAAATTACGATACCTAATAATATAACAAAAAGATGGCAAACGAAGCAAGGACGACTCTATGACATACAACGTACTTTGTCATGTAGAATTGTAATACGATGTATCTGGAAGCTAATAGTATTACGTATAGTTAATTAGGATTGGAGTTTAAATTTCATGCACAGTTTAATTTTAGAGTTTCACACCACATGCTAAATCTATGTATAATAACATGTACTCTTCATATTAAATCTGATATGATAATTGGATAGGTGTCAATAATTACAAGTACCTTTTCTTTGGTTCTAAACACAAAATAAGGAAATATCTAAGGCTTTCTTTTCTTTGCTTTGGGCTAGAGAGATGAAAGTCTTATTTTAATCTCTTACATTGCTCCCTTGTGTGATTAAATTGAGCAATTATTTGTCATAACATGTTAAATTGGTGTAAAATTTCTATAATAAATAATAAAGTATACAACTTAAATCCTTAAATTATAAGATTATACATAAATTACCGATTTAACAAAATGACAGCTTAAAAAGAATATAATAATGTTGAGAAGCTAAGACAAGCTGGCACACATCACACCAATTGATGATTTCTTAATTTATATAAAAAAACATTTTTATTCTTCAAACTCATGGTTCTTTGTTGGTTTATTTGTTTTTTTTATTTTTTATTTTTAGATTGTACGTTAATAATTATATACTGAATCTATTTCATGAACTAGTTATCCGCCTATATCCGCACCCCCCTACAAATGGTATCCAAGCTCAGTCATTTAAAAAGTACGGCAGTGAGATATATGTTAGATATGTTAGAATTTATCTATGTTTAGATATGTTAGAATTTATCTATGTTTATTGAATTAATTATGAGAAGACCATTGAAAAATAGAGAAGCTTTTAGAAAAATTAAAGATTCTTTAATTAGTAATTATTCAGAATATATAAGTTTAAATAAAATAAAAGAAAATCCACAAAGATTAGCCTACCTAATTACCTTAATATCTAGTATTGAAGCGAAATTAATAATCCATTTAAAATCTAGAAGAATGAGACACATACCACCTAATTATGATAAAATTAGATTTAGATACCTACCAAGATATTATAAATAAGGTTTAAATGAATAAAGTGCAGAAATACAAAGAATTAAAATAAATTATTTCTGAAAAACGTAAAGAATTAAAAATAAGAATAGAAAGACTACATTATAATATATTTGCCGGAGTTAGTGAAAATTCAATAAATACACAAAAAGATTAAATATCAAAATTAGAATCACAAATAGACAGTTTAGAATATATATATCAACATGAACTATTCACAATAAAATGAACAAAGAAGAATTTATAATAGATGAAAAAATATATGAAAATCATGAAGGATTAAAAATAAAAATAGTATTTTCTATTCTAGGAAGAAGATATAAGAAAATAGGTGAACATTTATATCTAATGTTAGAAAAAGAAGAATTAAAATTAGAAGATAAATTGACAGCAATGGTAAGAATAGAAAGAGAAAATGAAGAAATAGATAAGAAAAAGGAAATAGAAAAAATAAAACAACAAACTATGGAAGAAATACGAAAAATAGAAGAAACTAAAAATAGTAGGATTGCTGAATTTGAAAAAGAACTACAAATGTTAAAAGATCTGTATGAACAAAGACAAAAGGAAAAAGAAGAAAAAGATAGAGATCAAAAATTACTAAACGAGATAAATCAATTTAAGGAAAAATTGGAAATAAGAAATAAAGAATTAGAAATAAATAATATAGATATTGAAGAGACAGATAATTATGATTCAGAAGATAGTGAAACATATACAGAAATATTAACAAATACAAAAATTTTAGAAATCAATGAAAAACAAGAAGTAATTAATGAAGGAAACTTGGAAAGTACCAACACAGAAATAAATACTCTTGATAAAAAAGAAGACGAAAATATAATACCTAAAACAACAGAAATAAGAAAACCTATATATTATAAGAGCAAGTTTAAAAAATATAATGAATATGACAAATGGACACCAAAACAAATAGTTAATAAAAATTATAACTTTTTAGACCTAGACTGTGTAATATATACAGAAAAAACAATACAATTATGGATAGGATATATAACAAAACAATTATTAGATAATAATATAAACATAACAGATGCACCAGAATATATAGAAAGAACACTAATAGGATCAGTAAAACTATGGTTTTCAAATTTAACTGAAAATAGCAAGAAAGTATTAAGAACTAATAAACTTATAGAAGGAACATCATCAACAACAACTAAACTAACACCTATAGAATTATTAAAAAAATACGAAACAGCTATAAAAGATGAATTTGTTAGTATGACAACAATAGAAGAAGAACAAGATGAAGAAAAAGATACAAATAGGAATTTAATGTTAAAATTAGCAATATGTAATATGTGTTATATAGATGAATATACTTGCGCATTTAAAAAATATTATTATAAAGGAGCATATAGTATAGAAGAAAGTAAAGAAATAAGAAAATTATATTTTAATAAATTACCTGAACCATTTAGTTCAAACATAATAAAAAGTTGGGAAGAAGCAAAAATAGTAGATACGTTAGGAGCAAAAATAAAATTTTTACAACAATGGTATAGAAACTTATGTGGAAAATATAGGGAAGGATTAAAAATGGAAAAAACATTAATAAAAAATTTAGCATGTTGCAAAAATAAAATAGCACCCCAATTTGGATGTGAAGAAAGATATTATAAGAAAAGAAAAAGACATAAGAAATATAAGAAATATAAAAAATCAAAATATAAATATAAGAAACCGAGAAAAGATATTATGTAAAAGAATTATAAATACAAAAGACCATATAGAAAGAAAAAATCTATAAAAGAATGTACTTGTTATAATTGTGGAAAGATAGGCCATTTAGCTAGAAATTGTAAATTACCTAAAAATCCAAAAAATAAACAAATATCAGAAATAAAAATAGATAATACAAAATATATGCAGATAGATTATATAGATTATGAATTAGAAAGTGAAGATAGTATATATGAAATTTCAGAGAACGAAACAGATACTGAAATAGATAGTGAACTAGATGAATCAAATGACTGAAGAAGATATAAAAATGATAACAAAGGAAGAATATTTAAATGATGAAGGAACGGAACAAAAAATAATATTTGACAGTAACATATTTGATGAAATAAAAGGAAAAGAATTAGATTTAAGTGTAGAAAAAATATTTAAAATACCAATAATAAAAAATATTTTTACCAGAAAAAAGGATGAATATTATGTAGTATGCCAAAAAGAACATGTAATAGACTGTAGATATGCAAAAGGCAAAGCTAGTATACCATTAGTAACAAAAAGAATAATTAATAAAGAGATAAATGATATAAAAAGTAAAGGAGATCCAATAAAATATGTATATCTTGGAGGTACAGAGATACTAATAAAAGCATGTTTTAGAGAAGGAATAGATACACCAATAGAATTATATTTAGCAGATGATAGAATTATAAAACTTATAGAAAAAAGTATAATAACTGCCGTAAAAGTAAATTTAATATACCAAAAATTTAAATTTATAATAAGTGCAAATTATTCAGTAGCAGTAACAGATAAAAATATAGATAAATCACTTGTATTATATTGGAAAATATTAGGAATAGAATTAACCCCAGGAAGTAAATTATTTACAGCAAGATGCAAAAATCTATATGTATTAACAACAAAACATAAAATAATAGGAAAAAATAAGATTAACAAAATACGAATAGAAAGCCCATTCGAACAAATTGTAAAAACAATAGATTATAATGATTATAGCTATAGAGACATAGATATAGAAGAAAATTTAGAAATAGTAAATGATAGAATAAGTACAACGAAAAGGATAGCTGATGAAAAACCAGAATCATCAAGCTCATCAAAAAGAACAAGTTATGAAATAAATTCAATAAGTAATTTAAACCAATATTACATAACAGGAAAAATAAATAAAAAAGAATATCTAATACTTTTGAATACAGGACAAGAAGAAAATTATATAGCAAAATATCTAGTAAAAAATGAAGAAATAAAAACTGATAATGATATGTGCCCAAATCTACCAAGAAGTTTAATAAATAGTAAAAATATAGCAGAAAAAGAAATAATAATAGGAGTTAGAAAAATAAAAATAGAATTAGAAAAATAAAAATAGAATTCGAAGTAAAGGAAGAAATGCAAAAAGCAGATATAATATTAGGAATAAAATGGCTAGAACAAGTAAAACCATATAATATAGAACATACACAATTAACCTTAACATATAACAAAGAGAAGTTATTCTTAAGAAGAGCCTTAACATAAAATGAAAATATATGTATTAATGAAGATAGTAGTAGAAGGATATTACAGTAGATATTATACGCCAATGATAGATACAGAAGCAGAAGCTAATTTATGTAGATATAATTGCTTACCAGAAAGTAAATGAGATAAATTAAAAACACCAATAATAGTTAAAGGATTTAATAATGAAGGAAGCTTAATTACTTATAAAGCTAGGAATGTAAAAATACAAGTATGGGATAAGATATTAACAATATAAGAAATTTATAATTATGAACTAACATCAAAAGATATACTTTTAGGAATGCCATTCTTAGATAAATTATACCCACATATAATAACTAGAACAGACTGGTGGTTTACAAGACCATGCAAACAGAAAGTGAGAGCAAAAAGAGTCAATAATAAAATAAGAAAGAAAACTGATTGGATAAAAGGAAGTGAAAAAATTACACAAAAGTTAGAAAATATAAAAAATACTGAAAATACAATAGAACTAGTAGTATTTTCGATAAATAAAACAGAAATAACTATATTTTCAATAAATAAAATAGAAATAATTAAGAAAAAATTAGAAAAATTGTATAGCGAAGAACCATTAAAAGGATGGGAAAAACATAAAACTACTATAAAAATTGAATTAATAGATAAAAATAGCATAATAACCCAGAAACCATTAACATATAATTTTGACGATTTAAAAGAATTTAAAATGCATATAGATGAATTATTAGAAAAACAATATATACAAAAAAGTAATAGTAAACATAATAGTCCAGCATTTATAGTAAATAAACATAGTGAACAAAAAAGAGGAAAAAGTAGGATGGTTATTGACTATAGAAATTTAAATGCAAAAACTATAACATATAATTATCCAATACCAAATAAGATATTAAAAATAAGGCAAATACAAGGATATAATTATTTTAGCAAATTCGATTGTAAATCAGGATTTTACCATTTAAAGTTAGAAGAAGAATCTAAAGAATTAACCGCATTTACGGTACCACAAGGATTTTATGAATGGAATGTATTACCATTTGGATATAAAAATGCACCAGGTAGATATCAACATTTTATGGATAGTTATTTTAAACAATTATCTAAATGTATAGTATACATAGATGATATATTATTATATACAAAAACTAAAGAAGAACATTTAAAATTATTGGAACAGTTTACAGATATAATAGAAAAATCGGGAATAAGTCTAAGCGAAAAGAAAGCTGAAATTATGAAAAATCAGATAGAATTTTTAGGAATACAAATAGATAAAAGTGGAGTAAAAATGCAACAACATATAGTACAAAAAATAATAAATTCGAAAGAAGAATTAGATACAAAGAAGAAATTACAATCATTTTTAGGATTAGTAAACAGTAAGAGAATATATTCCAAAATTAGCATAAACTTTAAAACCACTACAGAAAAAATTAAAAAAGGATGTAGAATATAACTATAATGAAGAAGATAAAAAAAATAAAATTACTTTATAAAGAATTACCAAAATTACAATTTCTAGATGAAAATAGAAAATTTATATATATAGTAGAAGCAGATGCTAGTGAATATAGTTACGGAGGAGTACTTAAATATCGATATAAAGCAGAAAAAATAGAACACCATTGTAGATACTACTTAGGTACGTTCAATGAGACAAAAATAAAATGGGAAATAAATAGGAAAGAATTATGTTCATTATATAAATGTTTGTTAGCATTTGAGCCATATATTGTGTATAACAAATTTATTGTACGAACAGATAATACACAGGTACGCTGGTGGTTAACAAAGAAAATACAAAATTCAGTTACAACAAAAGAGATTCGGAGACTAGTCTTGAATATATTAAATTTCACATTTACAATTGAAGTGATCAGTACTAACAAAACTGTTATTGCAGATTACATATCAAGACAAAGCTACACAGACTGAAATAATAGAAGAAGATACTCTAGAAAAAAATACTTAACACCCTAACTACGCTTTCAATGAAAGTGGATAGTATGGGTAATGAGATAGAAAAGCTAAAGACTAATGAAGATAAACTGAAGTCAATAGCTATAAATCAGCTAACTTAGCAGTGTGCAGAGCTATGTCTATCGGAAGACATTAAAGTTCCAGAGCTAGAAGGAGACGTTGGGACACTCCATAAAACCCATAACATTTATCAATCTACTTCTGCAGGTACAAGCAAAGGAGTTAGTCGACCAAGATACCAGAACATGCATATGAATAAAATATTAGAAAAACCATTTACACCAAAAACACAAAAAGACCACTTGTTCATACCCCCATAAGTTACCACATACCGAGATAGCCTAAACCAAGATAAAAAAGTTTACAACTACACAGCCCAGAAATACATAAAAAATATCTACAGAGTACAAACTTTTCTAAACCTTAACCCCATAGCTACAAACATCAAAGAACCAAACACCAACTATATAACCCAAAAATTACAAGGATATAACAAACTAATTGCACTACCCAAAACTAACCCAAGCCTAGTAAAAACTTGTTTTGACTATGGACTATTAAACACCATATACACCCAAGACGGAGAAGAATTAATAGCTATGGAAGAATTACACAAGATATTCACCACCTACAAAAGGATAACGAAAGGAAATCTATCCAAGAACTAAACACAGACTATATAACTCAAAAACTACAAGGTTATAACAAGTTGATCGCATTACCAAAAACTAACCCAAATTTAGTTAAAACCTGTTTCAGTTATGGACTATTAAATAGCATATATACCCAAGAAGGAAATGAGCTAACAGCTATACCAGAATTATATAGAGCATTCGCCACTTATAAGAAAATAACCAAAGAAAATCTATTTTTTATAAAGTTTTATACTGCACCAGTAGAGATATTATATGACGAAATTAAACCAGTTATACAAGTTTTAAAAATAGGATTAACCATAGATATGATTATACCGGAAGATATTGTTCAACAGCCAGAGATACCTAAAGTTGAGATACCTGATTTTTATGCAAATAAGCAAACTATAGGAATAACTATAATTATTCAAGAACTAGCAAACAATTATCTCAATGAAAATCCCAAATGGAGCTACTATTCAAGAGACCAATTAATGATCTATTCAAATTCAAGAGAGCTACGACAGTCTGATATGGAAGAAGTTAAACAATGGATTATGACGTTGCTCAATCCAGAAAAACAACCATCTACAAGGGCAATTAAAAAGGAATTTATTTCAAAAGAATTATTAACCAGATATTGCAAATTAATAGGACACAAATATCCAGACCACCAATGCTCAAAATGTCGTGGAGAAAATAATGTGATTCCAGAATTTCAACTGGAATAAAAGAAGATAAGGACGCTAGCTGGAAGATAGAAAAAGATAGAAAGCAACGGAGCAATAGAGGAATAAAGACAAAAGACAAAGAGACAACATAAATAAATTATTTGTATAGCTTTTTGACTTTTTGGCAAAGGTCATTAATTAGTCTTGTCTTTTTAGGACTTTTTGTAAAGATTAGTCTTTCTACTTTTGAAAAAGTAGGATAAGTGTAAAGACTTTTTGGAAAGTAGAAATAGTATATAGTTTACGTGTAAAGTAGGAATAGTGAAAATAGTTTACGCACTTTCATCTTTTTAGGGATTATAAATATGTAAGTCATACTGCAAATCTAAGGCAAGACTTTCATGTGTTGAAAGCAAGCCTTCTCTCTTGTACTCAGAAACTTTTGAATATTTAATTAAAACAGGTATATTTCTAAGGAAAAGCTATGGATGAGCAAAACACAAATTTATCAGATCTACCAGGACAGGTATTTTAATTTATAATTATGAATAGCTAAATTCATAAATTCCTGACAATCATGATATAATAAAATAAGCTCATATTAGTTACTTTATAATAGAATTATTCGAAGAATAGCATGTTAAAAAGTTTATTAGCAAAGTGAAAAAGAAAAAAAGATTCGAAGAACTATGTCATCCTAAAGGTGAAATCGGTGAGGCAAAGAAGCCATGATAGGGGAGTAACCAGAGTAGAGGCGTTGTTTAGGGAAAAAGTATCCAGATTACCATGCTAATAGTGACCGAAGAATATGTTATTTAAGAATAATCTAGTATATAGTGATCTAAGATGATCATATTTTGTTATGTCTATGATTAGAGGAAATATTTTGAAAATAGCATCATATGAAGAATGAATATTTACTTATCTGATGAAATGATAGCTGAATTTAAAATACTTATTTTGCATATACTTAAGGATATAGAAATAGTAGATATAAGAAAAATTATATACGAAAAGGTATTTCATTTTAATGAAGAGTTATTAAGTTCTATAGAAAACTTACACATATATAAGATAGCTACTGCTCATATTTAGATAGTTATTATTCAGACGGATATTATACAGATTAAAAAACGATAGAATATATTAGAAAGGTTAGAGAAAAACAAAGTTGGCTATATGAAGAAATTAATTACAGGAATCAGCTTAAAAGAGAAAAAAAAACAATTAGAAGAAAGATTATTTAGAATAAAATTAACCTTAGATATGAAGCAAATAAGATTAACAAAAATACTCATGAAAAAGAATCTACTTGACTATATAAAAACTAGAAATATCCGCACTATCCGCACCCCCTATAATTGGTATCAGAACCATGTTATTTAAAAAATATACAAGTAGATATGTGTTAATTATGGTACTGTCTCGTGCTAATAATATGTTATGAAATATAAAGTAAGAACAAAAAAAATGGAGAGAGAAGAGGAAGTAATTCTTATTTCTCTTAAAGATTTCTTGTGGGGGTGGGGGAGGGGGGGAGGGGGAGGTTACAATGAACGAAAATCCCTACTTAATAGAAAATCCTCTAGCATTCGGAGTTGAAACTTAGCGTAGGGGTATTTTGGTAGGAGGAAAACATTTTCCATAAAAGTTTTGTACATGTTTTTGATTGTTTCTTTTAGAAATACTTTCTCTAAAAATAAGAAATTAAAATGACTTTCCGTGATCAAAGTTGTTTTTGAGGAGAATATTTTTCTTTCGTATCAAACACATCCTAGATTTTGATTTTTTTTTTTTTAAAAAAATAAAATTCTTACCTTACTTTTATGAGATGCATTTTAGTACTTGAGAGTTCAGTCGATAAATGTACTAATTTCAAATAAATATTACAATAAGAGTATTTTCTCTTTTAATCTTTATTACAATGAGTGAGCTCGACTATGAATAATAAAAGAAAAAAGGGAAAAAAGAAATATTTGTTTTTTGCTGAGTGATGTATAGTGAAATTTATTACAATCATATCTGAGTGATGTATAGTGAAATTTAAACAAATTCAAGTCTATAACAGCAATCCCTTCACTTTCTAAGGGGTTGGATTAGAAATATTTGTTTTTTGCTTGTGTAATTGATTTATTTATTGTAAAGAGTGAGTTATAAATTCAACGTTTAAGAGTTGTGGTTTTGCACGACTGAGACCATATCTTAAGAGGGTCCACGTGACATGATCCTAACGAGAAAATTAAGGAGCAAAACAAGAAGTTGTAAAATCTTTTACAATTATTATTTGTCAATTATTTTAGCATTTGTATTTATTCAAGAATAATAACATATTTATTGTAATCTCATAAATAAATCTGAAATATATATATATATATATATATATATATATATATATTACTTCTACCTTAAGGTAGAGAGCTAGTTTGTTTACGAAAAATCCAACTCTTAGCACAACTAGTTTGAAAAACATTTATATACACTATTTATTGCAACCACTGTAACAAATCTTGGCTCAGTATTTTTGCTACATCAAGTATAATAAGATCAATTTATTCACTTGAATAGAGATGAAATAGTTGTTTCAATGAATGAAATTTTGGTAAAGAAGCAGTTTTTACAACATAATTGGCTAACTATATATGTTGAATTCCGAAAGATTTTCAAAAGAACTATTGATGATAAAAATTCTAGCAAACTACTACTCTTTAGTTCTAGTAGAAGTTTTCCTTGGATCATAAATGCCTCTTGCTTAATGTCAAGATTAATTTAATTAGGTTTCTTGGTATAGAGCCTCTCTAAATTATTTGTGGTTAGGTTAGTTAAAAAGACATTCAACTTCTGCTTTTTGGAGAATTTTCTATTTGTTGTTGAAGACTTGAGAGTGCCCACTCTGTAGAAGCTAATCTCACAGCCAACCTCGTGCGCACTCTGTGGATAATAGAGTAACTATAACTTTCGGACTCCGAACAATCCAAGTTTGGACAAATACTATCCACACAAATTACAAGGACATAATTGAAGGTTAGGTAAAATGAACATCTCTCTTTTCATTGATTTTTTTTAAGGAGAAAGGGTCAAATTTATCCTTGTATTTTGAAAAATTAGCTAAATATATTTTCATTATATTTTGGGATCAAATTTATCCTCGTTGTCATACTTTGGGAAAAAATTTATCCGTCTACGTTGAAAAATTAGCAAAATATACCCTTCGTCATATTTTAGAGCCGAATTTACCTTCGATGTCATACTTTGGAGTCAAATTTATCGTTGTTATTAAAGAAAAAATCACATGTACCCTTCCTTTAATAGAAAAAGCCTAAATCAATATTAATGCCCCTATTTTAAAGATAAAACACATCTTAATCTAACCCGCTGGATCTAACTCAAGCCACAAGAAAGACAAGCAAATATACCCCCTTTAGTTCTTTTGGTCAAATATTTTCAACAAGATTAAGCCACTGAATATTTATCAATTCATAACTCATGAAAAATGGATCTGCATCATTGCAAACACAAACAAATATACCTCTTCCTGAGTTCATGGATCTACATCAATGCAGAGATCATTAAAAATGACATTAGCGATCAAATGCAACAGATTAGACCCATTGTATATATCTCAGGATGATTGAGTTAAGATGTCTCCTTATGTGTCAATCATGATATCTCTTCATTCTTATGTCTTTAATATACAATTTGGATCTACATAAATTTTTCATCATGTCATTTGCTCAGAAAACTTATCCACTGATTCTAAAATCTAGATGCACATAGAATTGCATATCAAATTTTGAAATTTAAACACAATTGAAACATGAGTGGTGTTTGTAATGGACATTTCTCTAGTTTCATGCTTTTGTGCTATCCTATTTCATTTTATTTTTTGTCCGTTTGTAAATAACTTGCCAGTGCTACACCTTGAAAAAGAAGTATATTTATTCGATGGAAAAATTTAACCAACAAATATGAAGAAGGGGTATATTTGTATATGTATTTTTTATGGATCGAATCAGACGGGTTAGACTGTTGCATCCAAACGCACACGCAAATGTACGTGGTCGTGGAAATAATAAAGTGGCCCATTCAAATCAAATATGAATCCCACTGAAAACTTGTGTTTAGCAAGCAATCTAATTCTAGTGTTATTAAGAAGATTAAATAAGTGCAAGTCATACCCAAAGAGAGTTCAAGTTTGAGAATCTAAAAGTAACAATGAATAATAACGAGGATATAGAGTTCTTGAAATAATAATAAAGAGAAATTCAGGGTTAAGGCAATTTGAACAATCCAACAAAGCTCTACAATCTCGTTGGTTAAGTTAATTATCTTGGTTGTTGATTCATGAGGTTAATAACGTGATTATGGTCTTTCGAGCCTCTAATCGTTTATCTATATTATCCCCACAAATCATTGGGCACAGATATGAGAACTAATTCAAATGTATTTTTCGTATTTGAACCAAATGAAAAAAATTAGGTTTATTTCTCTCCTAACTGTGAATCCTCTCTTTAATTCATTTAAAAGATGAGAACTCGCTCCATATATTCCACGTTCTAATTTAAAGTTCCTCCTTCCGAGATCATAATATTAATATAAATGTGTTCTAAAGGTTGTGAGTCAATATAATAGTAATTGCAAGAATATATGAACAACCAAATATGATGATCAACTTAAAACCAACTTAATTGAACGTTAAGTAATCATGTTTGTAGCCTCAACCCTAGAATGAGGGTGTTTAGCCACTCATAGTCTTACAAAGAATTACAATAACTGAATTCATGAGTGGAAACTAAAAGTAAACTAAAGTAAGGAAGAAAACCCTATTTGGACCCTCACTCATTTGTTTTGTCTCTCCCAAAGTCGTTCAAGGTGTTTAGAATAAAAGCTAAGTATCCTATTTATGGTGTAGGATGATTTTTTCCCAAAAAAATATCAAGGGCATGGCATACCCTTATCGCGGATGTCAGTGGTATGTTATATTTTTAACACACACTGTCATTAGAATGTGCTTTCCAGTTTTTGGCCAAGGACGTGGTAAGCCCTTATCTCAGAGCTCAGGGAGTGTGGCACGCTCTTGTTCTTAAAATGCCACTTTTCTTCGTAGTGTAATCCTTTCACTTGTCTTCAAGTCTCACACTTTGTAGATGCCTTTTCAACACCATTAAAGCTTGTTTTGCTTCCCGGCATTGCTCCTAACACCTCTAGTGGTATCTACAAAATCAAGGAAGAAGCATTATTTCATACAACACAATGGAGTGCATCAAAGTACATGAGAACAAGCATAGTTCAAGCTAGCACCACTAGTTTTTTCATCTAAACTCTACATGATCATTTTGATTCTTGACTTATTTCAAAAGCACTTTAAACAATCTAAACATGTTCATCAATACATAAATATGCAATTGCAACCTTAATAGATCATTAAGCACACAAAGAAAACCTCATAACTAGGCTAAACAAATATAGATAATGACACTTAGGTGTATAAATACGCCTAAGATCATATATTAGGGTGTGTTTACTTTTAAAAAATGAGTCATTTAATGTTGATTTTGGATTTTCTGTTAAAAGAAGGGTACAAGTGAAATTTCTTAAGAACGAGGGTAAATTTGACCCTAAAGTGTGACATCGAGGGCAAATTTGACCCCAAAGATGGTGAAGGGTATATTTAGTTAATTTTGTAAAGTAAAGGGGTAAATTTGACAATATAATATGATAGTGAGGGTAAATTTGACCCCAAAATATGATGAAGGATATATTTAGCCAATTTTCAAAAGTAGAGGGGTAAATTTTGTCCTTTTTTCTTTTTTAATAACGAATTGAAGTGACAAAGTAATGAATCTCAGTGGCTCTTGGCAGCAAGGTCCCTCTGTAACTTACAATATACCATCGAGTATTTAAGTCATCTGCAAAGAATTTTAATCACTGCTTAATGGAAGTTGTACTTCAAGGCAGTCACCGCGATGGCTTAGCCAACATGTTCCCTTGAGGCCAAAGGCGCCTACTGTGCATTGGCAAGTGGACAGCGGGTACATGCATCACTTCTAGCCCAGTCTCTTTTCACTGATCATAATTTCTATGAATATTCTTTTGGTATAATTATTCAAAACATAATAAAATTATTTAGTATTCAAAATTTACTTATCAAATTAATTTGAATTCGCACCATATAAAGCATATAAGAAAAATAGTAATTTTTATTGTCTTTCTTTCTCATTGCAAACCCGAACTTAAGATCGTTGATTAATGTTGGAATAATTTGTTTGAGTATCATATATTAGAAAAAATAGAAAAATTGAATTGAATAAGAAACTGACTTTTGACCTGATAGCACCGTCCTTACAAAAATTTTCCTCCTATATTTTTTAGGGGATTGCTAGAAATTCTCTTTGAAATTTAACAAAATTCATATACTACAAATAATTGCTATTTTAGGAGAGTCTGTATATTTATGGAACTTGAGCAATGATTGTTCATAATATTGA
This sequence comes from Capsicum annuum, assembly GCF_002878395.1. Lineage (NCBI taxonomy): Eukaryota > Viridiplantae > Streptophyta > Magnoliopsida > Solanales > Solanaceae > Capsicum > Capsicum annuum. Next base: position 24,391,010 of record NC_061118.1, on the reverse strand, counting down.
AGAGGTATTACTAATTTGTTCTGAACTGAAAATACTAACAATTATTCTTTGGCTATCTCAAAAAATTTATTGCTTTTTGCTTCTAGAAAGTTGGGGCATTTAGTCAAAAGTGACAAAAGTGTTTGAAAATGAGGTGTAGGTGACTCAAGTCTTAATAATTGAGTGAAGGTGATAATTATTTTAATATGGATTAAGAAATTTTGAAAAGTTTGAAAATAACCCATAAGTTTTTAAATTTACACTTTGATTCAAATGTTAGTTAATATAACAGGAAACAAAGAGAAAAAAGGCGTGTTTCTCTCTCTTTGCATCCGTCGTTGTTTTCTCTCTCATCGGGATTTTTTTTGTTCATTGTTGCTACTACTTTATTTATCAATTTCTGCTTCATTATCATCATCTTCTACTTCATTATCATCTTCATCTTCTTCTTGTCAACCATTGTTATTGTTTTTACCGCTATTGCTGCTACTTGAACATTTTTTAGGTCAAATTTTATTTCATACATCACTTTGGTATTACTTCATAGGTGACTTTGGTAAGTAAAATTATAATTTTTGATTGAATTTTTTATCTGGGTACACTGCTACTACTATTTTTTCAACAATAGATAGAACCCGTTCATGAATCCAATATAAGAGCCATCTGTTTGAACAGATGAATCATTTATTGCGACAGATGAGTCATCTATTACAATGGAAGACTCATATGTTGGATTCATGTTTATGGGTCTATATAGTGCCCGTAACATGAATTGAATAGATGGTTCATCTGTTGTAATAAATGGGTCATCAGTTGTAATGGATAGGTCATCTGTTACAACAGACGAGTTGTGACTAGTTATCTACTACATCGGACTAGTTATCTATTGCAACATAGGAGTAATATATTGCAACAGATGAGTACTTTGTTTAGAACAACACAAAACAACTCATGCCACAAACCCAACAGATAACCAATATGTTTTAACAGATGGTCCATTTATTGAAAGAACTCAAAACTCTTGATATTGCTACTGGATTACAAATTGTTACTTATGTCCAATCGTCGACATGTTTGTTGAGAAGAAGAAATAGACATAAACATAAATTTTTCATTAAACAAAAACAAAATACATTAATATAAATTAAAAAAATACATTTTTTAAAAAAAAAACATAACCTAATTATTATTATTATTATTATTATTATTGTTATTATTATTATTATCAGCATCATCAATATTACTATTGTCAGACGGCTAATCGTCAACCGGCAGCAGCAAGGCCCTCCTCAGCCTGCGAATCTCTCGAAGCATCCTTGCTCTCACGGCACCCAACTCCCACTGTAGGTCATTAACCTACCTCTGAAGTTCTCATACGGTGTTGCTCAGAATAGCAATGTCCCAAACAGGATCATCCATATCTAGAACACGCATGAATTGATAAAAAATGTAAAAACACAAGTAAAGAAAAAAGTCTGAATATAATACAACGTATACTACCAATTGGGTAGATTTACACAAAAAGAAAGAAAAAAACTTACTTGAGTCAGGGAAAAGATATCTGGTCTTTGAAGAGAAAGTGGTTGAAGATATAATATGAAAGACAAGATGCATGAAATAAATAGAGTATAGTAGAATGAACGAATGAACGAGTAAGAAGGGACCTATTTATAGAGGATTAAATTTGAATAAGTTAGGCAAAAAGGCGCGACTATTCACCTCCATTTTATTAATTACATTCAAACTAGTGACATTTTTATTACTATGAAAAGTTATGACTTAATTAAATCAAGCTACTGACTTTTTTATTATTGTGATAAGTCATGACTTTTCAGCTTATTATTATTAATTAATTCTTAAATTTAAATAACCTTTTTCTCAATTAAATAATCGAAGATTTCTCACCTTTTTAATAACCGTTTCTTTTAATAATAACCGTTTTTATTGAGTTGTGATAACAGATTGTATATTTGTTGCATCAGATAACCCACTTGTGGCAACATATAATCTATCTGTTGCAAAATATAATTTATCTTTTTTAATAACCATCATATACTTTCATTAATCCAAATTGGTGACTTTTTTATTATATAAATTAAAAAAAAAGATTTAAAAAAAATGGTGAAAAGTCACCACTTGCCACGTATTTAATATTAACATGAATTACTAAAATTAAATAACTATTTTTTACAGTTATAAATTGTGTTTATCATTTATTTCCTTATTGTTTTTTGTGAAAATAAATAACTTAATTAAATCAAGCTGGTAAGTTTTTTATTATTGTGACAAGTCATGGCTTTTCAGCTTATTATTATTAATTAGTTCTTAAATTTAAATAATCTTTTTCTCATTTAAATAATAGAAGACTTCTCACCTTTTTAATAATTATTTCTTTTAATAAAATAATAACCATTTTTATTAAGTTGTGGCAACAGATTGTACATCTGTTACATCAGATAACCCATCTGTGGCAATAGATAAACCATCTGTTGTAATAAATCAACCATCTGTTGAAGAAACTTTTTTTATTTCTTCTAAAAGTTGATTCATTAGTCGCAACAGATGGAGAATTTGATTTATCAGCTATTTTGAATGTATTAGACAAAAAGTCACGATTGTTCATCTCTTTTTTAACAATCATCATATACCTTAATTAATCCAAAGTGGTGATTTTTTATTATATAATAAATAAAAAAATAGATTTAAAAACAAAAATGATGAAAAGTCATGACTTGTTGCCTATTTAATATTAACATCAGTTATTAAAATTAAATAACTATTTTTTATGATTATAAATTGTGTTTATCATTTATTTCCTTATTATTTATTTACGAACCATTTTTCATATTGAATAATCGAAAAGTCATGACCTTTCACCCTCTCAATAGCAATAATCCTTTTTTATTAATACCCGTCTATTGCAACGTATGATCCATCTGTCACAACAAATTAACCACCTGTTGTAACATATGGTCCATCTGTTTCCACAAACGCTTAATCCCTACCTCCAACCATCGACATGTTGCGAATAAGGAATAGACAGAATGAAAATTAAATATTAAATAAGAATTAAAAATCCAAAGTCAACCAAACATAGATTTTTGAATCCATTATATATAAATATACAATAAAAAACAAAACATACATTAAGTTCCTCCCTTAGGTACATCAGATATAATAAAAGAAAATACATACGCTAAAAGATAAAACATAACCTAATTATTATTATTACTATTATTATTACTATTATTATCATTATTATTATTATTAATATTATTGTCAATCGGCCGATCGTCATTCGGCAACTGCAGGACCCTCCTCAACCCTACTCTTATGTCGCCCAACTCCCATCGGAGTTCATGAATCTGCCTTTCAAGTTTTCGCAAGGAGTTGTGTAGAATCACATTGTCTAAATTCGGATCAGACATATTTAGAAGTGGAGTAGACTGAATGAGTAAGAAGGGACTTATTTACAAAGAATTGAATTTGAATAGGTTAGTCAAAAAGCCACGACTATTCACCTAGTTTTTAATAATTACATCCCTTAGTTAAATAAAACTGATGACTTTTCGAATATATAAATTAAAAAATGGATCTAATTCAACATTTTATCTTTATTCTATTTCGAAAAGAAAAGAAAATTATTTTAAAATAAATCTAATAGATGGGTAATCTGTGGAAAAATATATGTAACACCTTGATTTTCTAAACTGGGATGCTACACGGTGCTTATGACTTTGAAGAAACACAAGCTAACCCATGACTGATATCTGTACCTGTGCACTGCAATATATAATGTAATAATGCAGAAAACATGAACAGTTAGGCCATAAGGCTCACCTGAATAAAGAATCTGTAAAATAGTAACATCCGTGTGGGTGAAAGATACCCAAAACAACTGAAAACTGAATCAAATCTGAACTAAATCTGAAAGCCTCTAAATACTTTCTGAATAAGGAGTTGAAGAAACATGTCTCCAACTAACTCCGTCTAGCAAAACTGAGCTGAAATAATAAATAAAATAAAATAATATCGTATCATCCTCGAATGAAGAGGACTCACTGCAACTCTGTATACTGGAATGCAGCCGCTACTACTGGTCTGGAACTCGTGTCTCTGAACCTATGGTGTAACATGAAAAGAAAATACCATATTTCAAATGCGTCAGTATAACTGGAGTACTGAGTATACGAGTGAGGTAGGTTAATCAAAGGGTTTACATGCATGAATAATACTAACTGATTGACTGATATGAATGTAAGAGTACAAATATACATACATAGTAACTGAGATCTTGAGTACGTGATAGCTAAATTTGTATGCTAATACATGGTTTACTGATAATTGACATGGCTGAAACTATATTTCTAATAACATGGGTGACTGGGTCTGACAGTCTTGAATCTGATGGAACTTTTTAAGTCCCGTGCTATAACTGAATTTGACTGTATCTAACAGTCCTGGTATACTGATATCTGAAAGCTTTTTGAGTTCTTTTACTGAGACTGAGTCTGAAATTATGGGAGGTAGTTGTTTAACCGACATGCCCCATGTGTGCCATTATGGCTAAACTGGGGTCCAATCTCTGCCCCAACTGGAGAGATGTCACTACCGCGCCACTGGTAAGGACAGTTGTGAGTGACCCTTAGCTGGAAGGTACTCAAAATGAGAGCGGTGGGAACCCTGAACTGATAGGTTAAGCCACCTCATCAACCCTAATCTGACAGGTTAAGATGTCTCAACCTATGCTGGCTACATAGTCTCAACCTATGCTGGCTACATAGTTCGAGAATGTAAAGATGACTACTAAGAATCACACCCTAAACTGGTAGGTGAGTTCCCATCCTTGGGTTCACTCAGTGCTAACTTCTACTCTTATCTAAAAAGACTAAACATGATTCAACTGACTGTACATGGACTGATTAACTGACTTCTGTTAACTGACGGAATAGTACTACTATCTGAGAGTTAACTGAGATCATGAGATTTCTGAGGTTTCCTAAGTCACATGACTGATTGAGTTCTACAAATTATAGCTTAAATGAGATTATCATGAAAACATGACATGGCTCTAGGCACACAGCTATATTTTTCGGGTACGAATACCCCCAGGACTCGATAGAAGGAAACTGACACACATGACATGACTTGATCACAAGATTAGAGTCCACAATTCATAATATCATATGTAGGGGATCTTATACTTTATGTAGTTATTCAATATCTTAAACATTGTAGGAATTGCATGGATATATTTTGTGTACATATTATACATATTTATTATCATACATGCTTCATACCACAACAATAGCAATACATCAATAACATGAAATTCATATTTAAGTATATAGCTAACACAGACTTGTCATTTAGATATCATGGAACCATGTAAACATAAATTCCTAACATCCCAAGTATTTTATCAAACACCTAGTATGCATTCTTTAAGGCATAGTTGTATTTCATAACTTGCACCATATTACACCACCTAAAGTTCATAGTTTTCAACTAACAACCATATATATATTCCATGAAAATACCTTTAGATATCATCTTAAAACTTAAAAAACAATCATCAACATGTACATGCTCATATCACCATAAAAAATTCATAAAATAGTATTTAAAACATGGTTCTTGAGCTCTATGAATGGATTGGATCCATAGATGAACACTATGCATACCTTAGATTAATGATCTGTGAAGATAGTAGTGAAATAAGCTTGGAATTTGAAACCCCCCAATTGAACCCTAGACTTGTTCTTGGTTATTCTTGAGTGAATTTTGATAAAAATTAATGTAAAGAGCTAATTTGATGCCTCAATACCATGTTTGGGACTTATATAGGGGTGGAACGATGACCCAAATACCACTCTAGATGCGTCATTTAATTTCTGTGAAAATTACCCAATTTGGGCCCCCGGTGCAACGTGGAGACATCGCGTTTCCACCTATTTGTGACTTGGAAACTCATCGTGATGCACTGGAATGCGGAGAGACACTGTAAATTGATGAACGTCATTTTGGCTTACGGCGTGACACGCCACTGACTAAATGATGCTGTTGAAACTTTAAATCACCATAACTTCTTCATCGGGTGTCCGTTTTAGGAGAATTTGGTATCAACGGAAAGCTTATTCAATTCTCTACAATTTGGAGTATAAATCTTCCAAAATACCACCTATAAACCAAGTCATGCTTTTTCAAATATGAGCTATGTGAAATCACACATAAAAACTTGGTGGATTCAAAAGCTCTTAGCTTGGCTTACTCTAAGTGACTCTTACGAACATGATTAACACATCATAAGCTCTATTATCACTAGGATACTCATCCTAATTCATGTACTCAAATATGAATCATAGGATAGGAGGTTTCATGTGTAGGAACAACGGTTCATTTTCTAGCTTAGAAATATATGGGGTATTACATATATTTTACTTGTTTGATAATTTACAACATATTGACAATCTATTGCAACAGATATATATATATATATATATATATATATATATCTTTGATTATTTCTAACAGATAAGTCATATGTTGTAATAGATTGATCATCTGTCGTAATAAATGTCTATACTTATTAATAATTTTAACAGATGTGTCATCTGTTGCAATAGGTTAGTCATTTGTTTATTCAAATATGATTGAATTTGAATGGGTTAGTCAAAAATTAATGACTGTTCACCTCTTTTTTAATAATTACATCCCTTAATTAAATAAAACTGGTGATTTTTCAAATATATAAATTAAATAAACAAATCTAAATACAATATTTTATCTTTATTGTATTTCAAAAAGAAAAGAAAATTGCTTTAAAATAAATCTAACAGATGGGTAATCTATTGCAAAATATAGTCTACTTGTTTGATCATTTACAATATATTGACAATTTGTTACAACAAATGTATATATCTATTTAATTATTTCCAACAAATAAGTCATATGTTGCAACAGATTAATTATCTGTCATAATAGATGTCTATAATTGTTGATAATTTTAACAAATGTTTCATCTGTTGCAACAGATTAGTCATTTGTTTATTCAAATTAAGCCATAGATGGGCTAGGAAGAATAAGGTGCGTGCAGATAGATGGATCTACTTTCATGTGTGGAAGTTATGTATTACTGATAAGGTCATCGGGGTAACATATATAAAGTACAATAATTTTTTGAATGCAGTTTTTAACCGATTAGGCATTGATCATTCAAACAAGATCCTACATTGTACAGTTAAGTTTGATAGGTTTGAATCGACAAGGTCGAGGGGCCCATGAAGATAGTGTTGATACCCTATTATGAATTAATGACGATTGTTGCTCATGTTTATGCGTGTCAAGTTTTGAGAAGGGGTCAATATTTGGTGTCATTCCAAAGATCTAATAGCGATTGGACTTAACTTTAAGTGTGCATTGAACTCTGAGAAGACCTTCAAAGCCTCACACATCATCAAATAAGAATGAAAAAAAATAAAAATTTCCCTGGCCCAAATTTATATGGAAGGGTTGTCCGAGAAAATAATTATATGCCCGAAGGAGCCGTAGGAGAATATCTGCAAGAGAAAGGGGAGTTGATGAAAGACTATATCATCTGAGAGCTAATTGAAGAGGAAACATAGGGTAGCAAGGAACTTCTAGCGAATTTAGCCGATAAAACTAAATTAAAACATGAGAAATCTGAATCAAGTGCACATATGAAATTGTATCCAGTAATGAATATCCATCTGTTGTCTCTCTCAAAGAAAAATAGTGCAACTGGGCACTTTGCTAGGGAGTTACAATTAGTTAGCATGGTCGGAATGATCACCTACATAGGAAATAACAGAACACCAAGAAAGCAGTTTTGTAGACACCGAGGGTTGTAATGATACATAATAAGCCAAGAAAACTTAGGCAAAGAACAGCTGAAGTTAAAATAAGGAATCAATCCAAGGCGGCAATTTCTGAATTTTAAATTGCATCTCATTCCTTCTTGTTTATGGTTTCGATTAGGTCTACTGCTATTGACCTGATCAATATCACAAATAAGAATAAAAGACAGATTGAGTATCATTACTTTCTTAGCAATATAGATATTATTGATTGTGTTTTCTTGCCTTAACATGCTTTCAACATCTCTTGGAGAAGTTCAGAGGCTTGTTGTAGCATGTGAATCTCGATAATTTTTAAGCTTTCCTCCAGCTTGTCGATTTGGTCTTCAAGTTTGTCATTGTTGTCTTTGAGGTTAGTATAGAGTTCATGGTCTTTTGTGAGATCGTCAAGGAGTAACATTTTCTTTAAAGTTGTGACATTGTAAAAGGCCTTCAAAAGGCTTCCAAAACACTTTTTTTAGAAGGCTTAAATAATAAATAGAGGGCCACTATGTTTGTTTTAGGTCAACATGTTGATGCACACTCAAGTAGTGGTTCCAATAATTGCAGAGTTGGTAAAGTGAGTTGTTCAACTATTGGGACAACTGCTTGAGTGTGCATCTATACGTTGACCTAAAACAAATATAGTGACCATCCATGTATCATTTAAGCCTTCTAAAGAAAGTGTTCTGGAAGTGTTCTAAGGGCCTTTTACAATGCCATAACTTTGAACGAGTTCACAAAAGACCAAGAACTCTATACTAACCTCAAAGATTGAAATGACAAAGTTGAAGACCAAATCAACAAGCTGGAGGTAAACTGAAAAATTATCAGGATTCATATACTACAGTAAGCTTCTGATCTTCTCCAAGATATATTGAAAGTATGCTAAGGCAAGAAAGCATACCAATTATATCCATATTGCTAAGGAAGTAATGATACTCAATCTACCTTTCATTATTGTTTGTGGTTTCGATCGGTCAATAGCAGTGAACCTAATCGAAACCACAAACAAGAAGACATGAGATACTTCACTTAGATTCCTTATTTTAACTGTAGTTGTTCTTGGGGTAAGTTTTCTTGACTTACTGTACATCATTTCACCCTCGGTACCCGTAAAGTTGCTTTCTTGGTGTTCTGCTATTTTCTATGTATGTGATCATTTCGACCATGCTAGCTAGTCACAGCTCCCTAGAAAAGTGCCCAGTTACACTATTTTTCTTTGAGAGAAATGACAGAAGGATTTTTATTTTTGGATACACTTTTATATTTGTACTTGATTCAGATTTCTCATATTTTAATTCAATTTAATCAGTTAGATTCACTATGAATTTCCTTCTATCCTATGTCTCCTCTTTAATTAGTTCTCAGAGGATATAATCTTTACCAACTCCCCTTTTCTCTCGTAGTTATTCTCCTTCGACTCCTTCTAGCGTATAATCATCACTCTTAGAAACCCAACCATATAATTTGGGCCAGGGTAATAACTATATTGATTTTTGTTCTTGGTTGCAGCAGTAGGAGGCTTCGAAGGCCTTCTCGGAGTCCAATGTACCCTAAAAGTTAGTCCAATCACTATTAAATCTTTTTACAATGCCACCAAAACTTGATCCTATAACATCCCAAATCTGGTACCCAAAACGCTACACGGTGCCCATGACCCCAAAGGACCACAAGCTAACCCATGACTGACATCTTTAAAATGAGCACTGAATCATAGTAATAATATCGTAAATATGGAAACATGAACTGAAAGGCCATAAGGTTCAAAACTGAATAACCATCTGATAAACAATGAACATACTCTAGTCTGAAAGCCTCTAAACTGTCTGAATAAAGAGTTGATAGGACGTGTCCCCAACTAACTTCAACTACTGAAATAAACTGAAAACTGAAATAGTAATGTGATCATCATGTCCTCGAAGGATGAGGACTCACTAGTAACTCTGATCACTGAATTGGAATGCTACTGGTTCTCTGGATCTCGTTCTTCTAAACCTATGGTAAAAGACACCATATAGCAAATGTGTCAGTACTTTGAATATACTGGTATGCAAGTGAGGTAGGCTGAATGTAATAGGTTTATATGCATGAACAATACTAACTGACTGACTAACATGAACATGAGAATACATGCATGCATACGTAACTGTACTGAGATCGTGCTAAGAATAAACACTGAGTTCTGACTACTGAGTTTTACTAATTACATAGAATTACTGATATCTGAGAGACTGATACTATGTTACTGATACATAAATAACTATGTCTGACAGTTTTGATTATAAAGAACTGGTCTGGTTGACTGTATCTGACAGTCCTAAAGCTGAATACTGATAACATAAGTTTTGATAACTAATATAACTGATAACATGAGTGACTGCATCTAACAGTCCTAAATTTGATGGAACTAGATGAGTTTCGTACTGTATCTGAGTAACTGAATCTGAGATCAGTCCTATCTAGCGGGTGATTTCTACATCTGATGATACTGATATAGATTAACCATAGTTGAGATCAATCCTGTTTGGTGGGTGATCCTGGGGTCTATTTATAATAATAAGGATTGACTGTATCTGACAGTCTAAAATCTATACTACTGAGCTAAATTGACTGTATCTGACAGTCCTGATTTTGTAACTGAAACTATGGGATGTATTCATCTAACAAACATTCCCCAGGGTCTAAACTGTAACCCCAATTGGAAGGGTGTCAGTACCACGCCACTGGTAAAGACAATTGCTGTGGAGTCAGTCCTAATCTAGTGGGTGACCCCTGGGATCAGTCCTATACATTTAAATATACTAATGGGTAATCCCTGAGTATGTCAGTCCTATCTAACGGGTGACATCTCGTTCCTACGTTGGCTACGTAGTTCTGGAACTTAGGGATTTCTTTTAGAGATCTCAGTCCTATCTAGTGGGTAAGTCCCCATCCCTAGGCTCGCTCGGTGCTGAATCCTACTCCCATCTGAAAGACAATGAATTAATTAACTAAACTAAGTTGATTAACTGAACTGAGTTGATTAACTGAACTGAGCTAATTCTAATGGTATTATTTAGTGGAGCTAAACTAAATTTACTGAGATCCATTGACTGATGGAATGTACTAAGTTCTGAGGACTGACTGATAGTACTGAAGTTACTGAGATTGACTGGGAATACTGAGGTTACTGAGATTACTAAATATTGAGATCACAGAGATTACTAAACTACTAAGATTACTGAGATTTCTGGGTTTTCCTGAGTCACATGAATGACTGAGTTCTATGGATCATAGCTTGACTGAGAGTATCATGAAAACATGACATGGCTCTAGGTACACAGCTAAATTATTGGGTATAAGTACCCCTAGGACTCGATGGAAAGAAACTGACATAGCATGACTTACGTGAACACATGACCAGCAACACAATTCATAATTCATATATTGAAGCACTTCATCAAATATGTGATATGTATAAGCTTGTACAAATATGGGGGTTTCATAATATCATGCTAGTTGGGCACTTTTCCTTCGTATAGGCATTTAATCAAAGACATGGTAGGCATAATATATGTAGACAACATTATACAACAATCAAACATCATGATTCATATCTAATTTCATCATCCAAGGGTTTTAATCCTAGGTTTACATGAATCTACATCTTTACTAGTCAATTTTACATGAAATTTATCACCAAACATGGATTAAAACTCAATTGGTCATTAGCAATATGAGAAACACCAACCCAACATGGAATTCATATAAAAATCCATACACTTGAATTTGAAAAGAGATTCTAGGACTTCATGGACGATAGAAGTCCATGAATGAACACTATGCATACCTGGGATGTGATTTCTTAAGGATTGACGATGAAACCTTCTTGAATTTAAATCCCCAATAGAAACCCTAGCTTGTTCAAGAGATAAACTTGAGAGAAACTAGTATATTTTGGGTGAAGAATGACTAAATCATGTGTTATTGGGTATATATAGGGGTGGTAAATTAACCCTTTTAACCCTGGACGCGTCTTTAATTTTTTAGAAGATTTCTCAATTTTCATCCTTGGCGTGACGTGCCACTATCGCGCCAAGTCACTAGAAAGTGACAAAGGGGAAATTGCACGGTGGCACGATGCAGAGCTATCGCGTTGCCACCTTGTCTGCGACCTGTAAGTTTGGCGCGACGCGCCACTATCGTAGAGCAACACTGGAAATTGACAATTGTCATTTGAACTACCTCTATGATGTGTTGAAGGCTTAGGTGATATACTATCTCACTAAAAAGGCTCTCTTCACCCGGGTGTTGAATTTGGGCGAATTTGGTATCGATGGAAAGCTTATTCGATTCCCCACATGATAAAAAGTGAAAATCTTAAAAATACCACATGTACAAAAGTGGATTCATCTTTCAAAAAAAACTTCTAACATTCTTGGGAAACTTTTCAAGCTATGAAAAGTACGGGGTATTGCAGATCCCTTCACAGAGACTGATACATAAACATGAACAAAAATCATCATTAAATCTCAACAGGGTATCGGAACCATATTCATGGTCCTTCATCCTTATCAGTTTGGACCTATCAAAATTAATTTTAAAATTGCAGATATCTTAGTTAAATGATCAATGTCTAATCGATAAAAAACAGCATCCACAAAATTAGTGTATTTTATGTGTGTTTTCACGATAACATGATCATTAATACATACTTCCACATATGAAGTGGTTCTATCTGCAAGAAGCTTATTCCTCCGAATCTATCTTTACAGTAACCTTTTGTGTTAGTCAAGATCAACTTTTATTTTCTTTTATCTACAAACAAGAGAAAAACAATTGATGTCAAATAAGAGAAGAACAAAAAGAACATTAAAATTGATGTCTGCATTATTTTAAAAAATGTAACACAAAATTGAATAAACACAATACATTAAAACATCTGTTCAACAACTTCCCCATCTATTACAACAGATTGTCCATCTATTGCAATATATTACCCATTTATTACAACAGATTACACATCTGTTGCAACAGACTCCATATTTGTTGTAACTGATTCCCGAATAGATGGAAAATCTATTGTAATAGGTTATGCATCTATTACAACAGATGTGGAGTATGTTACAACATATGTGTAATCTATTGGAATACATCAAACCAACCTTGCTAGTGGTTTGATTTGTTCCAACAGTTACTCTGTCTGTTACAACATCAACAATATAGAAACAACACCATTTTGTTCCAACAACACCCACCCCACCAACAACATCAATAACAGCATCAACAACAAAGAAACAAATAAAATAAATACAAAAATAGGATACTGCCAACAAGGCTTTTAAACTTAAAAGTCATCTTTTCTTCAAATTTTTTAAATAAATAGGATATGGGTAAAGGGTAATTAAATAAAAAACAGATGTAAATAACTAATTTAAATAACTTTCAAAGAAGAAGACGAGAATATAAAAGCAATAGTGAATCATATCTGTAATGTCAAAAACAAGGGGATCAAAACAGCAATTTCAGTCAAGAAAAAATATAGATCGGTTGTGATATAAAAGGATCCTCATAAGAAAGAGGAGAGAAAAAAAAAAGACGGTTGTGATAACCCTAAGAAGGAGAGAAAGAAAAAGAAGAGAGATAAATTAATTTATGGATAAAGGAGAGATAATTCTAGAGATGGGTTTAAATATTCATTATTCATTAATATTCATTTATAACTTTGAGGGGAAAAAGGAGATAGGTGATATTGAAAAGACAAGATAAGACTACTCAAGGAGGAGATTTTTAAGTTATCCAAGAAATATTTTTCACCACCTTAGTATTTTATCTTTTTTATTTTCGATAAAAAATTGCTTTAAAATTAAAAAGAAATTCAAACATATATGTCATCTGTTGCAACAGATATAATTATCTGTTTGAAAATTTCCAACAACTCATTTATCTGTCGCAACCGATGTAAATGTCTATTTAATAGTTAAAACAGATAGGTAATTTGTTACAACTGATATTGATATCTGTAACAAATTTCTTTGTAATTGATTTATCTAGAAATAGGGATGAGTTGATAGGGTCAATTACAACTTTAATTGAGTCTTTGAAATTACATGATGTTGGTATTGCGTTCCTCCCGACCTGAGTCGTCAATGGATCAATATGAGTTTAAACGATTCTTATTAATTGAATAGTAAGTTAATACCTAAATTAATTTAGCTATAAATAGGTATGAGTTGATAGGGTCAACTATAACTTTAATTAAGTCTTTGCAATTACATAATATTGGTATTGCATTCCTCCCGACCTGAGTCATCAATCGACCAATCTGAGTTAAAATGATTCTTATTAACTTATTATTAAGCTAATACCTAAATTGATTTAGCTATAACTAGGGATGATTTGATAGGGTCAACTACAACTTCAATTGAGTCTTTGAAATTACATGATGTTGGTATTGCGTTCCTCCCGACCTGAGTCGTCAATGGATCAATCTGAGTTTAAATGATTCTTATTAACTGAATATTAAGTTAATACCTAAATTAATTTAGCTATAACTAGGTATGAGTTGATAGGGTCAACTATAACTTCAATTGAGTCTTTGCAATTACATAATATTGGTATTACGTTCCTCCTGACCGGAGTCATCAATCGATCAATCTTAGTTGAAACGATTTTTACTAACTTATATTAATCTAATACCTAAATATATTTATCTAGAACTAGGGATGAGTACATAGGGTCAACTACTACTTCAATTGAATCTTTGCAATTACATGATGTTGTATTGCGTTCCTCCCGACCTGAGTCGTCAATCGATCACTCTAAGTTGAAATGATTCATATTAACTTATTATTAAGATAATACCTAAATTAATTTATCTAGAACTATAGATGAATACATAGGGTCAACTACAACTTCAATTGAGTTTTTGTAATTGCATGATATTGGTATTGCGTTCCTCTCGACCTGAGTCATCAACGATTCATATTAACTTATTATTAATCTAACACCTAAATTTATTTATCTATAACTAGGGATGAGTTGATAGGATCAATTACAACTTCAATTGAGTCTTTACAATTGCATTGTGTTGGTATTGCGTTCCTCCCGACCTGAGTCATCAATCAATCACTCTGAGTTTAAACGATTCATATTAACTTATTATTAAACTAATACCTAAATTGATTTATCTAGAGCTAGGTATGAGTACATAGGGTTAACTACAACTTTAATTGAGTCTTTGTAATTGCATGATATTGGTATTGCATTCCTCCCAACCTGAGTCGTCAATCGATCACTCTGAGTTGAAATGATTCATATTAACTTATTATTTATATAATACCTACACAGATTTAGCTAGAACTAGGGATGAGTTGATAAGGTCAACTACAACTACAATTGAGTCTTTGCAGTTGCATGGTGTTGGTATTGCGTTCCTCCCGACCTGAGTCATCAATCGATCAATCTGAGTTGAAATGATTCTTATTAACTTATTATTAAGCTAATACCTAAATTGATTTATCTAGAACTAGGTATGAGTTGATAGGGTCAACTACAACTTCAATTGAGTCTTTACAGTTGCATGATGTTGGTATTGCGTTCCTCCTGACCTGAGTCGTCAATCGATCAATCTGAGTTGAAACGATTCTTATTAACCTATTATTAAGCTAATACCTAAAACTCATCAGTTTTCTTGTTGAACTTAATATACTTTATTATGATGAGACGGTTAAAAATTATACCTTTCAAAATTTTAAAAATAATTAAGATTATTTCAGACCAAATTAATAATTTCAAAACTTGTCATTGATTTCCAGAAATACAAATCAACCCATACAAATCATCCATTTATGAAAAAAATATTTCATCATTTCAAATCTAGAGTTCTCACTTTTTTCTTTCTCTCAACAATACAGACAACAACTACTCAACATATTGCTCAACCCTTCAAAACAAATAGATTTTTTTCCTATTTTCAACCACATAGTTGTTATTTTTGACTTCATTCTCACTTGTGTCCATTGTTTTCTCTGTCTTCGTAGGTAACAGAGTTTGAGAAGAGTTCTACATTTGTTCTTTATTCTAAAAATTATAGTTTTTTAGTTAATAATGAAAAATAAGGATTTTAGTTTTATTACCTTCAAGAATGGGTTAATAATTTTGAATTTTGATGTTAAAAACGTAGGAAGAACCTGAGAAAACCCTAGCTTTTATAGCAGTGTTTCATTGACTGTCATGGTATTTTTGGATAGTGTTTGTGGTATTGTTGGTAACTTTATTGATGGTGTCGGTATTGGTTGTCTTGTTAGTGGTGTTGATGATCTTGGTGTTGGTATTGATGGCATTGATGGTGGTCTTTGTACGGGTATTGGTGGCATTGGTGGTAGTGGTGGTGGTCTTGGTGGTGGTATTGATGGTCTTGATGGCATTGTTGGTGGTCTTGGTGGCATTGGTGGTGGTCTTGGTGGTCCATCTATTGCAACAGGTGGAACATCTGTTGGGAGATATTAAATAAGTCTTCAAACAGATTCCCCATCTGTTCCAACTGATGGGTTATCCGTTGGAATATTTTTTTGTAATGTGACGTACAATAATTTATTTAAATTTGTCTTATCTTTTTTTTTAAAATTATGCAGATATCAAATGTAATGTATTTTTTGTTTTTCTGTTTTTGTAGTTAAAAGATGTCTTCCAAAAGAAAAAAAACTGAATCTGGATCAACTTCTGACCACCTAACAAAAAATAGGAAATTACATGCTATAACCCCAATAGTGGATGACTTTGGATTTTTGACCCCAATAAGAAAAGTCTTTTAAGGACTAGCCTTCCTTCCTTTTTTAGTATAGTACAAGTACAATTTTACCCACTACACCTCAAATATTTTTAAGCTTTTCATATTCATTTGTCTCTCAAATTCTATTTTTATTTTTATTATTTTCACTTTTTTTATTTTTTTCTTTAATTTTATTTTTATTTTTTAATTCATTTGGTTCAACCTTTATTTTTTTCTCTTTTTTCTTTTTTCTCAAACATTATCTATTTGTTCATTTTTTTTCTTTTTTCTTTTAATTCATTTGTCTCAAACTTTGTTTTTATTTTATTTTTGGTTTTTATCATTTCTCCTTTTCCCCCCTCATTTTTCTCAAACTTTATTTTTTTTTCTCTCTCATTTTTATTTTTCTCAATTTTTTTAATTCTCCGCTTTTTTCTTAATCTTTATTTTTTTCTTGCTTTTTTTTTCTTAATCTTTTATTTTATTTCTCTAATTTATTTTATCAATTTTTTTTGTTTTTTCTCAACTTCTATTATATTTTGTTAATAAATAAAAAATTGAATAATCCGCAAAGGGATCTTCTTTTTTTGAAATCAAAGCAAATTTAAAGGCATGTATTGTTGTTAGAAAGTTCTTTGGGATAAGTTTTGCCTTTAAGACAAAAATTATAAAACAACTCATAAATCAAGGCACAGTGTGGTAGTGTCAAGTCTTGTTTGTGGAGCATAACTTCTTGTTTAAAAATCCTTGAGTTAAGTCTTGCTTCTAAGACAAGAGTTATAGAGCATTTCATAAATCAAAAAATAATGTGGTAGTGGTAGTGTCAACACTTGTTCATTAGGCATAACTTGTTCTTTTGGGAGGTTCTTGTGCTAAGTTTTATCTTAAAGGCAAGACTAATAGAGCATCATATAAATCAAGACACAATATGATAGTGTCAACTCTTGTTTATGGGGTGTAACTGTCGGTTAAGTCTTGCCTTCAAGGCAAGAGTTATAGAATATCTCATAAATCAAGACACAGTATGGTAGTATCACACTAGCCCATGGGGCGTAACTTGTTGTTTGAAAGTCCTTGGACTAATTCGAGCCTCTAATGCAAAAGTTATAGAGCATCTCACAAATCAAGACATAATATGGTAGTGTCAATTCTTACTCATGGGGCATAACTTGTTGTTAAAGTCCTTGATTTATAAAACATCTCATAAATCAAGACATAATATAGTAGTGTCAAATTTTGTCCGTGGAGCGTAACTTGTTGTTTAAAAGTCCTTGATCTAAGTCTTATCTCTAAAGCAAGAGTTATAGAACATCTCATAAATCAAAACATAATGTGATAGAGTCAACTCTTACTCTTACCCATGGGACATAACTTGTTATTTGAAAGTCCTTGGGTTAAGTCTTTCCTCTAAGGAAAGAGTTATAGAATATCTCATAAATCAAAACACAATGTGGTAATGTCTAACTCTTACCCGTAGGGCACAACTTGTTACTTGAAAGTCTTTGGTCTAAATCTTACCTCCAAGGAGAAAGAGTTATAAAATATCTCATAAATCAATACACAATGTGGTGGTGTCAACTCTTGCCCGTGGGCATAACTTATTGTTTGATGGTCCTTAGGTTGAGTCTTACCTCTAAGACAAGAGTTATAGAGCATTTCATAAGTTAAAAACACAATGTGTTAATGTTGACTCTTGCCCAATATATGTAACTTGTTTGAAAATTCTTGGGATAAGTCATGCCTCTAAGGCGAGAGTTGTAGAACATCTCATAAATAAAAACATAACGTGGCAGTGTCAACTCTTGCCCGTAGGGCATAATTTATTATTTGAAAGTCATTGAGCTAAGTATTGTCTCTAAGACAAGAGTTGTAGAATATCTCATAAATAAAGACATAATGTGGTAGTGTCAACTCTTGCCCGTGGGACATAATTTGTAGTTTGAAAGTCTTTGAACTAAGTCTTGCCTCTAAGGTAATATTTTTAGAACATCTCATAAATGAAAACATAACATAGTAGAGTCGATTCTTGCCCGTGGGGCATAATTTGTAGTTTGAAAGTCCTTGAGCTAAGTCATGCCTAGGGGTGGAAAAATGGATAAATTGTATGGTTATCCATCCGTTTTATCCATGTTAAATGAGTTGGGTATCCAATCCATTTAATAGTAGGTCAAATATGGTCAGTCCATATTATCCATTCTAAAATATGGATAACCCATGGGTATCCACCAATTTTTCTCTCCTTAAAGTATGACATGTGTGAAGATGTAGCAATGTCTAAAGTATACTTATTAAGGGTGTGTTTGGAATGAAGAAAATTTTTCAAAAATATTTTTTTAAAAGATAGAAAATATTTTCCATTTTTTTAATTTTTATTTTCACAACTTTTAATTTATTTTTTTTTGAACTTCTTTTTTAAAAAAACTGACTTTTTTCATTTAAATTATTTGAACCACCCTTTTTCTCTTTTTTTTTTTACTTTTATTTTTCTATTTATGTTTTCTTTTTCTCTTTTTTGTTTCTTTCTTTTTATTTTTTTCTCTCTTCTATCTTTAGTTTCTACTTCTCTTTTTTCTTCTTTTTTTTTCTTTCTCATTTATCTTTTTATATTTGTTTCTTTTTCTCCCCCCGCCCCAACTCCTTTTTTTTGCTAATTTGATTTTTTCTATTTTTATTTTTTTTGTTTCTTTCTTTCGCTTTTTTTCTCTCTTCTATCTCTAGTTTCCATTCCTCTTTATTCTTTTTTGTATTTTTTTCTTTCTTCTTTTTATTTTTCTAATTTTTTTGTACTTTTAAAATATATTACTACGCTGAGCGCAAAAAATACCACAATCACTTATTGTATTTTTATGTGCACCATCATTTACATTTTTATATTCATTGATATAATTTTATTTGTATTTTATAATTTGCACTTGTATGAGTATTTTTATTTTATAGTTCACGCTATTATTTATATTTTTATATTTATTGATATAATTGTATTTGTATTTTTATTTTATAGTTCATGCTATCATTTATATTTTTATTTTTATTGATATAATTTTATCAAATATGATATGTGTTTATACAACTTGAATATACAAATACAAATGGTACTTGTTTATATACAAATACAAATGGTAAATTTGGCATACAAATACTAACGATACATTTGTATAAATGATGCATGCATATTTGTATATTTTAAACTCAAACAAATACAATAAATTCATACACTTGTTTGAGTACAAATACAAATACTAAATTATAAATATTTATATTTAAACTATTCAAATACAAATAATAAATTTATTTGAAGTATATAATATGATACAAATAAATATAAAATATAAAATATAACAACAAAAAAATGAGAGAATAAAATACAAAAAAAATGACCAAAAAGAATAAATGAACAAAGCAAAATGAAAAAGAAAATACAAAAAAGGAAAAAAATGTAACAAAATGAAAAAAATAAATAAAAAAAAAAAACAAAAAATGGAAAAGAAAAAATGAGAAACGGAAAAGAAAAAATGAAAAATGAAAAAGAAAAAAAGGAAAAGGAAAAAAAAAAAGAAGAAGAAAAAATAGCTGGAAAAGAGAAAAAAAGGAGAAAGTTAAGGGAGAAATAAAAGAGAGAGGTTGTGGAGTGTATTTAATTAGCAAGATGGGATATGGATTGTAATTAATCGAAACATAGGCTAAATTAAACAATTAAAAACTTTTGTTTCCTAAGTCATGTATTTTTTCTTGTAATATAAGAGTACTTTTGTCTTTATATAATAAGAAGTAATGAATAATATGGATATCCATATTATCCATTGGGTTTATCCATTTTATCCATAATCAAATATGGTTGCGTTGGATATTTTATCCATTTTCACATGACCCGCTTTTGACATGTCCATATCCGACTTGATCCGCCCGTTTGCCACCCCTGGTCTTGCTTCTAAGGCAATAGTTGTAGAACATCTCATAAATAAAAACATAATGTGGTAGTGTCAACTCTTGCCCGTGGGGCATAATTTTTAGTTTGAAAGTCCTTGAGCTAAGTCTTGCCTCTAAGGCAATAGTTGTAGAACATCTCATAAATGAAAACATAATGTGGTAGAGTCAACTCTTGCCCGTGGGGCATAATTTGTAGTTTGAAAGTCCTTGAGCTAATCTTGCCTCTAAGGCAATAATTTTAGAGCATCTCATAAATGAAAACATAATGTGGTAGAGTCAACTCTTACCTATAGGGCATAATTTGTTATTTGAAAGTCCCTGAGCTAAGTCTTGCCTGTAAGGCAACAGTTGTAGAACATCTCATAAACGAAAATATAATGTGGTATAGTCAACTCTTACCCGCAGGACATAATTTGTTGTTTGAAAGTTCCTGAGCTAAGTCTTGCCTCTAAGGTAAGAGTTATAAACATCTCATGAATCAAATTACAATGTGGTAGTGCCAACTCTTGCCCATGAAACATAACTTGTTGTTTGAAAGTCATAAGTCTTTTCTCTACAATGAGGTAGTATCAACTCTTGTCCATGAAACGTAGCTTGTTGTTTGAAAGTCATAAATTGTCTTTATAATGTGATAGTGTCAACTTTTGCTCATGACATGTAACTTGAATGGAAGAAATCGAAGAAAAGAACCAAAAAAATTATGGAAAAAGAAGAAAATAAAAAATATTAAAAAAATAAAAGAAATGTAGAAGTTGAGAGAGAATGAGAAAAAATAAAGGTTGATAAAAATAAAAAAAGATTAAATAAAAATAAAGGTCGAGAAAAAAAATTAAAGAAAAATAAAAAAAATTATAAAAGTAGACATTGAGAGGTGTAAAGAAAAAAAAAGGTTTGAGAAAAACTAAAAAGAACAAAAAAAAAAGATGAAAGAAAAAATTAAAAATCAAAGTAAAAGAAAAAAGAAAAAAAATTGAGAGGAAAAAGGGAAAAAAAGTAAGGATTGAAAAAAATTAAAAAGAAAAAGAAAAAAATAAATTCAAAGCAAAATTAAACATAGAAAAAAATAAAAGTTAAAATATATAAATATGGAGTTGTTATCCATGAGGATCATATAATTTACTCCATTGGTCAGGAATAATTTCGTCCAAAAAATATTAGTTAATAGGTTAAGACTATTTTAAAGAAGCTTTTTTATTTGGGGCTAAAATTTAAAAGTCACCCCAATTTGGGTCTATTCCTAAGATTTACCCAAGAAAAAAGGCTAGAGTATATATGGATTCGGAGGAACTTCCTAAACAATCTCAGTCAGGGAAAAATATAAAGCTGAGGAAAGTTATAAAAAAAAAAGGTGAAAAAGGGTATATAGAGGCTGGTGAGGAAAATAAAAGTGAGGAAGAAGAAGAAGATAAACAACAAGAGAATGAAAAAGAAAGTGAGAAAGAGGATATTGATCAACATGATGATAATGCATCACCAATGGGGTATGAATTAAGATCGAAATGCTAGCATGATCCTGTTTAAACTATTAGTATTGATAGGTTTCAAGTTGCGATGCCGATAGATGACCCTGCAGATTTAACTGGTGATCTTGTACTTAAATGTCAGTTGGGAAAACCTTTTGATAAATTTAGGAATATTATGAAGAATGAAAACATAGACGAATTTTTTAATAAGAGCTGATTTGGATGCTTTCTTGAGCTGCATGAGGACCACACTGCCCATTTCCAAAAAAACATGGTATATGGTCTTCTCAAGCGCAGGATCAAGTACGTGAGGGATGATAAAGATTCGACGTGGGGGGGAAAAGATGGATGAAATCTAGATCAACTATTGCGGCAAGCCAGTTTGTTTTGGCATGAAAGAGTTTGCCATAGTGACGGGCTTGAGATGCGATCGTCCAAAAGAACCTCTCATCGAGGAAACACCCCACAAAAAGTTCAAGGAAATCAGGACAGCCAAACCACCACCATCAAATAAAGGGAAGGCATTATCTAAGCAGCCACCCACTAAAACCAACAAACGCAAGAAAACAATAGATGGGTTGTTCGACATTAAGGAACGTAGCGACAAAGAGGCGGATTTGATAGAAGATCTCAAGGATAAAACCATACCAAAGCAGTATAAGGAGCAATTGAGCTTAGTTTGGTTTTCCCATTCCGTTATATTGGCAAGAGACGTCAACGAAGTCATAAAAGATGATTTGTTGGCGCTTGCTGAGGATTTTGATAAATTCAATAATCATCCCTAGGGATATGACAACTGCAACTTGACTAACAAATATTTACTGATAAAGTTATCCCCAAACATGATCACATTATATGGCTTTCCTTGGGTTTTCATGATAAATTTAATTATTATTTATCTACTCATGCATTAATTTATATTGAATAATTATTATGACATTTTTTTGTTTACTTCCTATTTACATATTTTAGGCTTGGGTATTTGAAGTCATTCCTCCCATTAGAAAGTAGGTCAAGGATTACCCGGATGAGGTTTCTCATCCAAGGATCCTTAGGTGGTTGGCTATAAAGAGCAACACAAAAATTAAGGAGGCTGATCTCTTTAGCCCTCCAGATGATGCAGTACATCTTATTTCAAGTAAAATAATTTGACTGAAAGAAAGATATTTAAACAGATGTGCCATCTATTACGATAGATGGGTCGTCTGTTGCAACAGATTACCCGTCTACTGCAATTGGTGAAACAGATGGGTAATCTGTTGTGACAGACAATGCATATTTCACAACAGATTACCCATCTGTTGCTTTGGTTCTCTGAACCTGACTCAACAGATTACACATCTACTGCAAACTCTGCAATAGATGGGTAATCTAATGTAATATATTATTAATCTATTACGACAAATAGATCTTCTATTGCGATAGATAGATCATCTGTTGCATAAGTTGTCTGTGTTAACATGTAACCCAACTGACTGCAAATTATTATATAATTTAAACGTATCTGTCTTTTTTATAAGTTATGCATCCATGGATCCTACCTACTAAGTCAGAGTTGGTCAAGACTTCTTTTAGTACTCTAGGTTTTGTTGATACAATAGTACACCCAACGGTGGATTTAATAAAGAAAGAATTGGCTGGAGAAACAGCCATAAGAAGAGCAGTTAGGCAAGGTCAGCCTAATGTTGAGTCTCTTCATGACCAACCTACTACAATAGATCCGGGTGCTTCTTCTAGGGGTGTTACTGATGGAGTTGTTGATATTAGTGGCATCCATCCTGATGTTGATGTTGATGCCATTCGTGATAATGAGTATGTTGAAGATAAAAAAAAAAAAATGTTTAAAATCACCCCTTACACAGGTCCCTCTCACCCTTACACTGGTCCCTCTCACCCTTACAGTGGTCCTTTTCACCCCTCTTCACCCTCATGTTCTCATTACAAATGCAAAGTGTACAAGGACAGATAAGATAAACTCCTTGAAAAACTAGAGGTTATCACTAAAGCTGCCGAAGAATTGAAATCCGAGAGGGGTGTTATACTATCCAATAAGGTGAGAGAGTCATACACTCCTACAGTGGCAGTTAGGAGAAAGAAAAGAGAAATTAGCCAAATACTCTCAAATCTGAAACCAAAAAAAAAATCCAACTCCTTTCTCTCAAAAAGTTGTTGAAGTTCAGGGTCCATTGAAGAAGGTGGACATATACGCGACACTTGGCGACAAAGTGAAGAAGGATCAGTGTTTGTATTGATTGCATGGTCAAAAAATACAAAATTAATTTGGCTTTGTCGTTTCGAGAATATATATTAGAGAGTGTTGTGCATACTCATGCCTCCGCTAGCTTACCCTATGGACTGCTAATTACCAGAATCCTTCTCTACTACTCCATTGATCTCTTTGAGTATCCTGTGGTGGAAGTATCAGCCACATATGACTCTGAAACATTTGCCAGCATGGGATATGTTTTGCTCAACACTGAATAGTGCAACATGGATTCTACAAAAGCACAAACTAATCTCCCTAAGGTAAGCAAAAATTTATCTAATCTTGTGCTCCCTATGATGAAAGAAATCAAGAAACTCAAGGATTGACTCAAGGTGATCAAGGAAGAACTGTTGCATCTATATGAGTCAACTATCAGCCTATTGCAGTTGGGTAAGGAAATCAATACTGATATGGGCAAAGTGTGTGTAACAGTTGATGGATTTAAGCAGGAGTGTGTCAAGTTGTTCAATATATTATTTGCTTGTGTGGACTCAATCAAATTTAAGACCAACTCCTCCAACAACAAGCTTGCCATATCAGTCCAGAATTCCTATTTTAGTTTCTCAAAGAATATCGAAAAACCCTATAAGCGCTTCGGTCACAATATGCACAATACTCTTACCTACTTTCTGGCCAAACGTTTATCTATGAACTATATATTCAAAATGGTTCTGTCCCTTTCCTTTTTTTGGAGGAAGGGGGGTCTTTAACTGATAATTCTTAACTCATCCTGCCATACTATTTGTTATACTCTTCCTTTTTAGAAATATTATATGGTCCTCTGTTATATTGTCTTTGTTTTCTCTATTTATTTTTTTGTATGCTCTGTTCTTTTTTATTATGTCAAAAGAAGGAGAAGGTCAAACATCAAATAGGTCTCCAAGTAAGGGGAAGTCGGCCGACTAAAGGAACATAGTATTCAACTGATGTGGACACAAAGGAGTAAACAAGAAAGGGGGAGCTAACCGACTATAAGCACAGAAAAATCAACTGATATTTATTATTTATCATTAACAAAAGGGGGAGATTGTTATCTTCCTATATTCACATAATATATTTTAATAATGACAAACTAATAACAAAAATCGTAGAGAATACACTGAAGATGTAATCAAGGCAAGAAGGATTGTCTATGGAGCAAAACTTGGAGAAGCATCTCACAAGATCCCTAACTACAAGAAAGTCAGAGCCAGATATGGAAAAGATCTCATTACATCGCAAATTACAGCGAAGAAATCAATAATCACAGAGCAACATGGAAAGCTGATCTCTTAATAAACCACGAAAGGAAGGAAGATCACACCCTCTACATGGACATAGCTGATATGAACATGTATGGCTATGATTCTATGCAGAGAAAGGGAGGTCATTCATACGTACGGACATATATGATATGGACGTACCATATGATATGAATCATCAATCAAGGGATCAATTTAAATTCTTGACTGAGAAGAAATCCCTTGGTTTTTTCTTTTAGAGTAGAGAAGCTAGATTAGCTGAAGGAAATAAAGAGAAAGATCGAAGACTAATACCACATGCAACTTTACAGGAAACTCTTAGTGTGTCTCAATCTTTAGTCTTCATAAAGCTTTGTAATTTTCAATTTACAATAGTTACAAAAAAAGAAATATCGAGTCAACTTAGTTATACCAGTTGAGGCTGTGTCACAAGATCTAAGTAACAAACTGAGATTCAAAAATTATTCATCCCATCTATAATCCAATTCTCTCTTTGAAAAGCTCTAAAGGAAGCCCTTGTAACCTAGGGAGACTGGAGTAGGAACTACATTGGTGATCCGAACCAGGATAAACCTTATGTATTTTGATTACTTACTTACTTATGCTTTTAATATCATTCTGTTTTATTTAGTATACTAACCTGCAGGCGAGTTGACTGTCAAGGCTAATCAGTTGACTCAAGGAAAGTTTTCAACTATTAATTCTTTCTCAAATTTTCCTTTGACACATATCTAATTCAATGTACAAATTTAATGATAAGTTTGTCAATCTAGAATGAAAAAAATAGTTGTCTCATATTAATTGGTCATTTTACTAAATCAAGAAAGCATTAGTTAATTTTTGCCCATACTATCCTTGCAATTATTTTTTTAAAAATATCCACACTTGTTTGTAAAGTTTCCAAAAAGTATAATAAGGGGTGAATTAATAAAATTATCTTTTTATTTATGATTTCTTAACATACGCATAAAAAAAGTCAACTATTATGAAATGGAGGGAGTAAAAGTTAGTCCAAATAATTGTTACTTCACAAAAAAAATAAATAAAAGGTATTAATTCTCTTTTCAAATTTGCCTTTGACATATGTCTAATTCAATATACAAATTCAATGATAATTATGTTAATTTAGAAAGAAAAGAAGACGCACAACTAAGGACATTATAGTCAAAACCTTTCATATATATATATATATATATATATATATCATTAACATCAGTGAAAACTTAATCAGCTATTTTCTTTGTTTTATTTTACTTGGTCCGCTTATTAAAAATTAATTATTTTAATTTACTTGTCAAATTTATGAAATGAAGAAAGTTTATCATTTTCTTTTAATACTACTCCTATTTTTTAATGACAATATATAATATTAGTAGTCAAACATAGATTTTCAAAGTATAATTAATAAAATTAGTTTAATAAGATAAATTTTAATAATACGTTTTAAAGATTTCACAACCCACAACTAGGATCGTGATGACACCTATCACACCTTCCACAATAGGTAAGATAATTCCCACAAGTGCAAACAAAACTAACAAGATAATAATAATGATAAGTAGAAGAAAAATAGAAACACCACCAAAGTTCGAAATTGTCTCAAAACCAACTAATACAAGAGAGTACATGACAATCTCAAATATCCAAGGTCTGGAAGTACATGTACAAGTCTCTAAGGGGTTGTTTGGTTGGGAAACAATTTATGCTGGGATTAGTTACACTGGAATAGTTGTACTGAGATTAGTTATTCTGGTATTACTTTTAAGTGGTTGTTTGGTTTGTGGTACTAAAATAATATGCATTGCATTCTTTTTAAGAATACGTAGTTTGTTTACAAAAATACCCTCCATCTTATTTAGCTTAATTAATTTCCTTCATATTAAACCATACAAGAAAAATTAAAAAGTTACTAATTTTTTTTTAACTTTATTAGTTTCTTTTCCGAAAGATACTTGTTAAGAAATTTATGTTGATATTTCTTAAACGTGTATGAAACTTTAATATTTTATATTAAATTACTTATTTTATCCTAAATTCTATAAAATGTTGATAATCTCATTTTTTGTTAAAAAAAAATTCATCATCGAAAAATGTGAAAAAAAATTGCTCTCATTTTTCAATATTTAGTATCATTAATATTTGGAAGTCAAATTATATTTTATTAAAATTAAATTTTCAAATATTTTTAGCTAAATATAAAAAATAATTTTTTTTAATCATTAAGCATGTGTTAAGTTAGAAAGGAAATGTCAAGATACTTTAATTATTTGTCCACAATAAATTTATTAGAAAAAATGAGTATTTGAAATAAGATTAATAAACATATATACAAAATAGAAAGACAATAAATCCTTGGATTAATTTTGAATTTGATTGTATAAATAGTAGTTTTTATGGTGTTACTTTCATTTTTCCATAACTCATCACTTTTATAGCATTTAATAAGCTCATATAATTTTTCAAATTTAGCAAATGGATAAAAATTTGTAGAGTAATTAAAATTTAAATTAGGGATAAAATTGACAAAACAAACTTGATGTGAGGACTATCAAAATCTCACGTTCTTTCTTATATATAGTAGTAAAGTAATATATATATATATATATATATATATATATATATATATATATATATATGAAAAGTGATAATCAAGGATTTGAAGGATAATTGTGTCTTTTCATGGATTTATCCCAAGGATAAATTAGGATGGGATTGTTATACCACCAAATGTATGGGATAACTTATTCCAGTACTATTTATTAGTACCGGGATAAGTTATCCCGAATTAAGCAACCAAACGAAGCACAAAAAATTTTATCCCGAGATTATTATTTTGTCTGAGACTATTTGTATTAGTACCTCACACCAAATGATCCCTAAGAGTACGAAAGAATAATACATAATCCAAGAAATGTCTAAAGGGACAGAAGAAAGCATAAAGACAATGATAGGGATATCTCAACAGTAGCTACCTCAGAAATCTCCGAAAGCAATCATCAGGGAATCACAACTCAACGTTTGGGAATCACCAATTCAATACCTACATGTAAGGTCTAGAAAAGAAACAAGTGGAGTACCATCCACATGTACTCAACAGCAGCATCGATCGACTCTAATTAAAAGTGATGATGAAAAATATCAAAATCAACTATCCAAAACAACCAAATGACCGATACCCGAAAAAACCACACCTATTTTAATAAATGTATCTTAACAATGAGGGAAACAACATCATTCCAATCCATTATTTTTCAATTCAGTATAATATCAGCAAATCACTAACCATAATATTCAATCGCATCGAAACAACCATATGAAAATGATGAGTTGGATGAAATATGATGTAATGTATGATAATATATACCCACAACTTTGCCTGGCTAGCTGGGATCCATGGAAAATACACGAGGTACATATATCCACTCAAAATAATTTTTCATCGGACAAGTAAATTAATAAATTCATCCAAAAATATTTTCCATTAGGCTGCTTGAAAAAAATTCGCATAGGACATACAAGTTAAAAATTAGTAAACTTTACCAGGAATACTTTTCATCAGGCATGACAATTATAAATCAATAAAATAAATCTGAAACACTTTCTGATCAGACATGCTCGTTTAAAAATTAATCCTTTTCAAAATATTATTTTTACAATGTTATGATATGAATATGAGTGAATATACATAAAACAGAATGATAAGAAACAACAAAACACTTCAATCAAGCTCACAAGGCCATACTCAACTTAATAAT
This sequence comes from Capsicum annuum, assembly GCF_002878395.1. Taxonomy (NCBI): domain Eukaryota; kingdom Viridiplantae; phylum Streptophyta; class Magnoliopsida; order Solanales; family Solanaceae; genus Capsicum; species Capsicum annuum. The sequence continues at coordinate 24,361,768 of NC_061118.1, read as the reverse complement.
ACTAACTTCAAGTCCAAATTCATCAATTCTAGATCAAGTAATTCAATTCTCATTCATAAAGGAATAAATCATTAATTTCAAAGCCTATTTGATTCAACATATGCATCAATCTACTTTTCACATCACAATTAATAATCATAGGAAATATTCAAATTAAAACAAGTCATTAGTTTCATTTTTAGCTTATCCAATACATCTGTATCCTCATAGGTGTTCGTCATCTCATCTATGCGAGACCCCATTTCCCATTACTTCAATTACAAGAAATTAATACATAAATACTTTGAAAAAGAGTCAAAATAAGTATCAACTTTCCTTAAAAGAAGACACACACGGTCAAGTAAGTCTTGCTTTTCCGAATTGCCTCGAATGAAACTAATGATATCCGTATTGCTATACTTCTAATCAGGGTGTAAAAGTTAACTAAAATCTACATATATACACAAGATAAATTTGCCTTATTACATAAGATCCCATATTGAAAAAGTAATTACATAAATCCCAAAGTAAGTACTGAAATCTCCTCTTTTTTACTTTCTCTCTCCTATTCCTTGTACATCCAAAATAAATCGCCTTTTTCTCCCATTACACATCTGATTTTTCATCCATTTTTTAGACCCATTATTCATGCCCAAATTCAAGCATCGTGTACTTAGAGGTTACGATTTTGTAAGTTTTCAAGTATTAATTGAACTTACTGTTTTCTTCATGAATTTGTGAATTTTTTTCAACTTTACCAAATCAGAATATTTTCCAATTCTTTTTTGGTTGCATGTTTATTTTTATGAAATTTTTTCTTTTGCAATCCCATTCTAGTTTGATAGTTCAATTTTTTTTATTTTTTCATATATTACAAGTCAGATCTTTGTAATTTTTATTTTATAGTTGTTAGTGCTTAATCAAGATAGTATAAATTTGGTAATGGATTCTCGTCCTAGCTTTAGTCTAGGACTTAGTCAGTTAGATGCTCAAGAACAAAATATTTCCGTTGTTGGTTTTGTTCCTGGTACATTTGATTACGAAGTACCTAATTTCACAGAAAACCTTTCCAAGCACAGAACTGACCTGGTAACCATGAAGAAATTGAAAGAAGTGGCCAGTTCTAGTTCGAAGAAGTCATCTTCAAAATCGACAAGTAAGAAGAAGGTTGATGATTCCGGACAACCACGTCTTCCAAAGGTATAGATTTTATATTATTTGATTTAATACAGTAAATGGTTAATTATACATTGATAATCATATTGTAGGATTATACAATGTGTATACCTTATATAGGTTGTATGAATAATGTGTTCAGTCAATTTAGTTGTGCATACCTTATACATTACTTTATTTATCAGACTAATGTATAATATAAGTCTTCTGCTTTATATTTCATTATATTATACAATAAGAAATTTTATTACATAGAAGAGGTAGTTTTTATGTTAAGTGGAATTATACAATTCAAATATCTGAATATTATATATGGTTACATTATACATTCTGATAAGTTTGTAGATAATTCATGTACAAGATGAATATTTTATATGTATAGTGTGACATTATACATTTTGGAAGATTATATTTTAATATATAAGTAATAATATTTCAGACATTATACATTAGTTATTTTAGAGACTAATGTATAATATAAGTCTTCTGCTATATATTTCATTATGTTATACATTAAGAAGTTCTTATTGCATATAAGAGGCATTTTATGTATTATGTGGTATTATACAGTTAGAAAGTCTTAACATTGTATAAGGTTACATTATACCTTCTGACAAGCTTATAGGTCATACATGTTTAAGGTAAATATTTATATGTATAGTATGACATTATACATTACTACAGATTATTTTTAAATGTATAAGGTGCCTACATATATGTGCAACTTGTTATATAATGTTATCTTTAATATTGTATCAGTTTGCTGGTATCTTTTTCTCTCTTAATTAGAGTCTGCTTTTATTTATTCAGGGCATAAAATACCGTATGACAAAGTACCTGCTCACCCATTGCATATTGATAGCTTATGTAACCGTTCTTTTGGCGAAGACATAAAGACGTATTTTGGAGAAGATGTTTTGGGGGCATTTAGAAATATATTTTTTGGGGTATTTCTCGACATGTCTTAGTGCAACTGGATAGGGCAGATATGAAAATGTCTCCTGATGCTAGAAATCCAGCAGGATAATAAAGATGAGATTCATGTGTGGGTACAGGGGAATATCCTAAAATTTACTATACTTGAGTTTGTCGTTATTACCGGCGTTACATGTACCGATAATATTGATGAGAATATGTATACTTCATTGCCAAAATTATCTTTGATGTCGAAGTATTTTCCCAATCTAAAGTTGGAATACCTAGTGAAACTTGTGATATTATACTTTGTTCATACATTTTTGTTTTTTCAGCATCGTGAATCACCCATCAGTTTAGCCCACTTCTAGACGGTTGAGGATGGTCAGTACAAACACTTTCCATGGAGAAAAATTATATTTGACAAGTTGATGAACTCTTGGCGGAAGGATTTCTTCGTCGCAAAGGAGTTATATTCTTTGGTGGAATGCCTCACGTACTCAACATTTGAATGTTTGAGTGTTGCTCTGAGGTCGATAAAAAAACTGTTGTCAATCAGAGAAACATCATCCCAAGAATACTCAACTAATCTGTGGAGTGTACCAGGCCTAAGAATAAGTCTTCTATGGCTGGCATGTTCAGTAAGGTAACTGTATAACCTTTTAATTATTTTTTTTTCAATTCAATTTCTTGAAGTTCTAATATTTCATTTTGAAATTCACCTTTTTAGTTTTCTTACAAGAATTTACAACCTACAAGTGAAGAAGTTCAGAGGTTGAATTTGTATTTTACCGAAGATTTTGAGATATATGATCGACTTCTAACATCTGTTGCCTCCACATCTATTGATCGAAAGTTGAAAAGGTCAGCTGAAGACCAACCGCGTGTTGTTAATGCAGCTGAAGACTTTGATGATTTCAGCACTATACCACCGCAGGAAATTCTAATTAAGGTTGATTTATATTTACCTTTATCAGCTGAACAAGCATCGAGGAGAAAAAGATAGTTATATTTCAAGAAAAAAGTCCACGGGTGAAGGATAAAGAGAAATCTACACGTCCTTGTTCAGTACGTTATGTGATGAGTTCTTTTTTCAAAAATCAAGAGGATTCAATAGATAAGGCATCAACTCAATTTGAACATGGTCAGCAAGGACAATTTGGTGTGTCTCCTGAGCGTGACCAAGCCAAGTCTGTTCCTTCATCTACCATAACGCATGAAGGGACTTCTAAGTTAACTTTAGACATGGAGGAGAAAAAGACTTACATCAACTACTATGTAAGTTAACTTTCTTATTGATAATTTTTTTAAAAAAGATTGAGTTGTTTTTAATAATATATTTTTCTATACGTTATAAGGTTGATAAGAAAATTGGTGAGCTGGTAATAGTAATATCCAATATACCTGTTGAGGTCGTTAAATCTTTGAAGAAAGAAAAAAAATAAAGAATCACTAGTATAAAACTTTTTTACAATCTATTTTATATTACTTTGATGAAATTGTCATACATGCGTATTTTTATTTTATATAGGATGAGAAAATGGTTGATATGGAACAAGGTCGTGAAGAATCTAAAAAATTGGACAGTTCATCTATGGAGGATTTACCGGTATTTTTTTGTCAATCATGTTGGTTTGTTACTATAAATTTGTCTATCTACCATATGTAAACCTATTTTTTTCCGTTATTAAACAGCATGAAGATGAGGCCAAGGGTCCACTAACTGAAATCACAAATGATGATCCAATTGTAATTCAACCTGTGGACATGAATATCCAAGCATGTGTCAGCACAAATATATAATGTAGAACAAAAACTGATGTTCAAAGTGATCAGAAGGTATTTTGAATAAATGTTACGTATATAAATGTTATGTATTACTGATTGTGTATAGATATGTATGAATAACCTTATACATATATATGTTTCGTATAATTAGTTATGTAATACTATGGATGAATCACCTTATATATATATATAACTGTTATGTGTTACCACTTGTGTTTTGCTATGTATGATTCACCTTATACATATATAAGTTATGTATAATTAGATTTATACATTCATATGTTAGAGTTACACATAAAACATCCATATTCGTGCATGTAGGATGATGTCATGTAAGACCCCGCAAAATTTTAAGCTTAACTCAGTCTATTAAAGCTTGAAAGGAGGTCCCATACTTAGAAATTTTAGCTAAGTATTTATACTTAGAAGTATTTTAGCCTTTGTAAGTTGGAGATCCTATTTCATGACCCTTATGGCCTTAAAATATCGATTCTTAGGTTGATTCATGATCAAGAATGGCAGTAGGTCACTTCGGATGAGTTTTAGATTTTTTAAACCTCGTTTGAACCATGTTTAGGTGACCAAAACAGTGGGTTGATGCAATCTCGATGTGCCGCATCGCTCATCACGTCGACAAATATTTTTTCCCAGCTTCAGAGTGCAACTTCAGTGAATCAATGCAGACTCTATGCAATGCATCGGCCATCGCGTTGACCCCATCAAAATGGTGCATCGGTCTGCGCATCACTAGACACGTTTTCAGTCATTAAAAACCCACATTTAGAGGGGTATTTGGGTCATTATTCCACCCATTTTTAGCCCCAAAACATAAAATCAGATGACCCTAGAGGCTAAATTGCTCACTTTCTCTCAAATCCTCTCGAGAACAAACCCTAACCTATCAAAGTCAAGATTAAGATTCAAGGAATTCACCATCAATCTTCAGGAATTCAAGCACCAAGGTATGTGAAGTGTTCATCCAAGGGTTTCGTTCTACCTTTGGAGTTTAAGAACCTCTTTTAAAACTTTAAGTTTGTTTATTTCATGAATTCCATATTGGGCTTGAATGTATTCACGATTATGATATTAATTGGGTTTCTAATTCATGATTTATTACAAGACTCATGTAAATTTTTTTGACATGTGTGTAGTATTATGTGAATTCATGTTAAAGCCCTTGAATTTGTGAGTTGGGATTGAAAATCATAATGCCTACATGTTGATTAGTATTATGTGCATAAATTATGTTCCCCAAGTATTTGGTAAATTGCTCATGTGGATTAAATAGGGAAATCATGACATTCCAGAATATGTGCAAGCTTATATCTTACAAGTGTTTAATAAAAGGTCTTTATAAATGAGTTATGAACACTGTAATGCTTTTTAAGATCAAGCTATGCTTTACTTTTCATACTATCGAGTCTTAGCGGTATCTAATACCTGATAATCTAGCTATTTATCTAGAATTACATTAACTTTAGAATAGTCTTAGTGATATCACATACAGTAGTATTCAGTCAGTACAGAACTCAGTAATCTATCAGCAAATAGAGCTCAGAACACATAATCAGTTATAGTACTCAGTGAACTCAGTCCAGTTCAGTGAGTTAACATGATCAGTAATAGTTTAGTCTAGCCTAGAACAGTTTAGAAATCAGTTCAGTGTCTATTCGATTGGAAGTAGGATTCAGCACCAAGTGAACCTAAGGATGGGGACTCACCTGCCAGTAGAGGGTGTGATCCTTAGAAGAAGTCCTAGCATTCCAAAACTATGTAGCTAGCATAGGTTGAGACATCAACCTACTAGCTGAGGGTTGATGAGGTGTTCTACCTGCCAGTTGAGGGTACCACCATTCTCATTTTGAGCACCTGCTAGATAAGGATGATTTTTCAGCTTGTCTTTACCCATGGCATGGTAATGACACCCTTCCAACTGGGCAGTTCAGAGAAGGGGAATATTAGTTAGATAATTATCTCTCACAGTTTCAGTTTTAGTCTCAGTATAGAACTTAGTTTAGTTCTATCAAATCAGGACTGTCAGACATAGTCACCGAGCTCAGTATAGAACTCAGATTAGTTCTGTAGAATTAGGATTGTCAAAAGTAGTCACCCAGCTATCAGTAATACAGTTATCAGTAAACTCAGATATCAGTTATTCAATTATCAGAACTCAGTATCCATTGTTACTATGATCTCAGACATAGTCTATGTAGATATATGCACAGTATTGCATAATTAGTGTTTCATTATTTACAATTATACATGTATTCTTAGTCAGTTATATTCATGTTACTGAGTCGGTTATTGTTCATGCATATAAACCCATGCATATCAGCCTACCTCATCTAGCATACTAGTACATTCCACGTACTGATGCATACTCTTTCTTTATGCTATAATGTATCATATTATAGGTTCAGACGCTCAGGTTCCTGACCACACAAAGACAGATTCCATTATCAGCGAAAGCTTTAGTAGTGAGTCCCCATCTATCGAGGACATACTTTTATTTTAGTTATCAGTAGTTCAGTAGTTGGACTTAGTTGGGGGCTTGTCCCATCAACTCCACATTCAGACAGTTCAGTTAGAGGCTTTTCAAAATAGACTAGTTCAGACAGTATTTAGATTTCAAATATTTATCAGATATTATTATTTACTAGTATTTTAGAATTTGAACCTTTGGTATTTTAGCCTATTTTCTGCATTTATTACAATATTATTATTCAGTGCTCACAACAGATATCAGTCATGGGTTAGCTTGTGGTCCTTCGGGGTTATAAGAACTGCGTAGCATCTGGGATACAGACTCATGGTGTTACAAACTTGGTATCAGAGCCTAAGGTTCGATAGAGTACTAGGGAGTTTGAAATCCACATTTAGTAGAGTCTTATCCATGGGTGTGTAGCACGCCACACTTATGGACAAGAGGTCATGTGGCATATTAGGAAAAGTTTCCCTTCTTTCAACATTCATGTTGTGCGAGTGAGCATAAGCTTAAGTTAAAATCTTAGTCTAATTCATTCCTTCCTTCCGTCTATAGAATATGCATCCCAGAAAAGTTAATGGAAGAAGGAATGAAAATCAGCCAGCACCTCCGCCCATTCAGGCAGATCCCCTGAATGAGCATGTGTCTCACTCCAAACTGAGGACTACTTTCACTGCCTTAGCTTATTTAGTAGTATCCTAGAACAATTAGTTGGCTACTATCCTATCTAGGCTTATGGCTCAAGCTCCCCAGAGTGAGAAGAAGAGATATAGGAAAAGAGGGAGAAAAAAATAAGAGGGCCAAAATGCCAAGGCCAAAGAGTGGCCAAACAAATCCTCCTTGCCAGAAATATGGAAAAAACTATTAGAGCGTGTGTAGGGATGGTAGTAGGTTATGTTTTGGATGTGGCAAGCCAGGCCATAGAATCAGAGATTGTCCTCAGTCAGGTTCGCAGAGTCAGTATATCCATCTCTCAGCTCAGTCCGATCGCCCGAATCAGCAGGGCACCACTTTTAGTGCACCAGTGGGCAATGCCCAAATAGGATTTATACACTTTAGTCCTGATAAGATCAGGAAAGTTTTCTTGATATATTCATTGGTATGTTACAAGTTTATCATTTACATGTTTATGCTTTTCTAGACCCAGGAGCTTCTTTGTCCTTTGTAACTCCTTATATAGCCATTGAATTTGAAGTCAGTCTCAAAATTCTAGCAGAGCCCTTATCAGTCTCTACCCCAGTGGGTAAATCTATCATATCATATCATATCCCTACGAGTATACAGGAACTGTCCGGTTATGGTATCTCAGAAAGTCACTTCACTAGACTTAGTACAATCTGATTTTGATGTCATTCTCGACATGAATTATCTTCATTCATGCTATGCTTTTATTGATTACAGAAATAGAATTATCCATTTTCAATTTCCTGATGGGCCAATCATTGAGAGAAGAGGCAGTACTCAATTTTAGTTGATTTAGGCTTGAATTTTTTTATTGAACCAGTAGAAAGAATAGTTGAGAATTCTAAGTTAGTGAATATTGAGGTTGCTATAAGATGATTGTTAGGGAAATAGAAAGCTAAGAATCATGTATCAAAAGAAAGTACTAGCAATGGATCTTACATTATCAGGTGTAGTCCTTCAGAATGAGTTTAGTACTTACAAGTATTGTTATATATCAGGCTCTAGAGTAAAGTGTTTTTAGTTTGATTTAAAGTTTATTAAGTAGTTCACAGACTTAGAATAATGGCTTTAAGCTTAGGGGGAGATGGTAGAACAAGAAACCAAGTCAGGTATCTAGATTTTTAGTAGTAATGTCAGAATATGTAGAAAAGTGGTAGGAAGGGATGATGCCCAACCTATCCTTACCTCAGTGCAAAGTCTTGCACTTCAGCTATCACAATATCTATTCACGCCTTATATGTCAGTTCTATGATCATAGCTTATATTAGTGCATATGATCAAAAATCATGTACGCTTATCGTTCCTAGTATAAGAAATTCCAGCTCACTCAGTGTTATGAATCATGTTCCATGAATACAGAAACTCAAAACTCAGGTCATGCAGCTCATGACTCGTGTACTCATGCTTTACAATATGCTCAGTTCCCATGACTCATGCTACACCCCTAACGGTTGACTAAATTTAGATTATGTCGTGTATATCCTCAGTTTATATCTCTTGATAAATCCATGATGCTGATATTCTATTCCTCAGGCCTCAGTTAAGTGTCGAGTTCGGCATAGTATTCATTTACTCTTCAGGTCCTCATGTTTTAACCATTTAGTAAACTCTCCTTATAAAATAATATAGTGATGAGCGATTGCTTAGATGGGAGAGAGTAAATGTTTCATGATAAGGAAAGATTTTTGCATGCTTGTTTTACACGAGGTTGTAGTTATGAAAATAAGCATGAATTTTGGGTGAATGTGCTAAGTAAATGGCTAGCAAGAAGTTGTATTTAGTTATTAAAGGGAGGGAAATCAGAATTTTTCATGAGATGAGAAGTTGAGAAAATGCTAAGTGTGAGTGTCTATTCAGATCCTTAATTTATGTTAGTATCCATCATGTAGTTATCAGAACCCAGTATTCGGTCCCAGTTACAGTCTCAGTTACCATCTTAGTTATAGTCTCGGTCGAGTAATCAGATCAGTAACCCAGTTCAATTTTAGGTTTGCTTAATCATAGCGTATATTTATCAGTTATTAGTATTTCAGTACCTCAGTTTATAGACTATTTCAGAATAATGCTATATGCTTGGTCTTGTATTCTTAAATAATACAGCTTTCACGAATTTATGCTTAGTTATCTCATGATGCTCAGTCAGTCCTTACCTTATATGTGTAATACTCTACAGTTTCAGTCCAGACTAAGTACAGTTCAATCCTACATGACCAGTATTCAGCTATCAGCTATTCAGTTAGTTAGATAAGTTATTATGTTTATACATTTGTGCTCAGTGCCCGTGTAAATATTTTCAATAGCCTCAAGTGAAATACAGTGTTGAAGTAGAAATTCCAGTTGAGGGAATAGTTAAGAAACGTGGCTAAGATTGCAAGTTAGTAGTTGCAGTGCATAAGGCTTAGTAACTCTATCTTAGATGATGTTTCATAGGCCTCGCTCCATATTACAGAATTGTAGCGACGTGGTGATTTCTTATTCAGATATTTTATTTAGACCATGCCAAAATTTCCTTGCTCCCTAAAGTCAGTAGAATTTTATAGAAAGAGTGTCAAAAAAATGCTCCAATTATGTATAAGTTTTCAGTATGAGCTACACTATAAAGCCAGCAATTCAGTTTAGCAGTTAGGCAAACAAGTTCGTATGGTTTCCTATCTTTCCACCCAGTCGTCCTATTCAAAGTCTTATGAGTATGACTGTTCCATAATAGAGCATCCTGGTAGTTACAAGTTTAGCTCAGTTCATGTATCATGCCTTAATTTCAAATTCTAGATATCCTGTCATGATTCAGTTCGTAGGTGCTTTATGCATTATCCCAATTTTTCCTCAGTATCTCAGCCAAGTCAACATTCTTCAGGGGACATAATGTCCCAAGGGGGAGATGCACCTTCCAATTTCTCATCAAGTAACAAGATCCAGTTAGAGTAATAACTACCCATAAGTTGACTCTCTCATTCCAATCTCAGCCATATGACCATTCCCATGTCATGGCATGTATCTAAGGAATTAGTTCAGTTCATGATATTCAGTCCATGTATCACGTTTCAGGCTCAGTAATGTTCTCATGTTCCCGTTCATGCATGTCCAGTAAATGATCTCGAGTTTGATATCGGTGATTTCATATTCTTGTAAATCTCTCCCATAAAGGGAGTAAAGAGGTTTGGTGAGAATGAAAAAGCTCAGTCCTCAATATGTCAGTCCTTACAGAATTCTCAGTCATTTCAAAAAGGTATCTGATGAGCTTCAGTTGCCTTCAGATTTAGCTTCAGTACATCCAGTGTTTCACGTCTCCTTGCTTAGGAAGTGCATAGGTGACCCAGTAGTTGTAGTCCCTATAGGGAGTATAGTTGTTTAGAACAGTCTCTCTTATGAAGAGATCTCAGTAGAAATCCTCGATCATCAAGATTCACAAACTAAGGAACAAAGAGGTTCCTCTAATCAAAGTTCTTTGGTGGAATCAATCCGTTAAGGGAGATACTTGGGAAGCAGAAGTAGATATACGGACCAAGTATCCTCGCCTCTTACCCACAAACTCAGATTCAGCTCAAGGTAATAATTTTCCTTGAATCCATTCAGTTCCATGCTCAGATTACCTTTACAACTCTATATCGGTTCAGTTGCATAGCATTCTCATATCGTACATACCTTCATGAAACCGCTCAGTCATGTGTCATATTTTCAAAACTTAGTCAAGCTACAGTCATGCATGTCAGTATGATAACTCAGTTATCAGTACTTTCATTCATATAATCATGTTTCAGTTGTGCATGTTCAGTAAATGATCTCTAGTTCATCAGTATTCTCAGCTTAAAGTAACAGTCTTCCTTAGATTGGCTTAGTTCCATGTTCAGTTACAGTTATAAACTTGGTATCCATTACAGTTGCATATTCAGTCATGCATTCACGAATCAGTTCAATCATGTACTCATCCATCAGATATGCATATTTAATATGAAAACTCAGCTTATCCGTACTTTCAGTCATGTATTCTATGCATCAGATATGCATGTTCAGTGTATAAACTCAGTCATCAGTATTTCTTAGCATAATCAGTCTTATTCGATAATAAATATTCCCAAGAAAGAGATATTGTAAGACCCCGTAAAATTCTAAGTTTAACTCAGTCCGTTAAAGCTTGAAAGGAGGTCCCAAACTTAGAAATTTCAGCTAAGGGTTTATACTTAGAAATATTTTAGCTTTTGTAAGTTGGCTATCCTATTTCACGACCTTTATGACCTTAAAATATCTATTTTTAGGTTGATCCATGATCAGGAATGTTAGTAGGTCACTTCGGGTGAGTTTTGGATTTTTCAAACCTCGTTTAAACCATTTTCAGGTGACCAAAATAGTGGGTCAACGCGATCTCGACTCGCCGTGTCTACAAATATTTTTCCCCATCTTCAGAGTGCAATTCTAGTAAATCAATGCAGACTCGACGCGATGTGTCGGCCATCGCGTTGGCCCCATCAAAATGGTGCGTCAGTTTGCGCGTCACTAGACACGTTTTAAGTCATTAAAAGCCCACATCCAAAGGGGTATTTAGGTCATTATCCCACCCATTTTCAACCTGAAAACATAAAATCAGATGACACTAGAGGCTAAATTGCTCACTTTCTCTCAAATTCTCTCAAGAAAAAACCCTAACCTATCAAAGTTAAGATCAAGATTCAAGGAATTCACCATCAATCTTTAAGAATTCAAGCACCAAGGTATGTGAAGTGTTCATCCAAGTGTTTCTTCCACCCTTGAAGTTCAAGAACCTCTTTTAAAACTTCAAGTTTGTTGATTTCATGAATTCCATGTTGGGCTTGAATGTATTCATGATTATGATGTTAATTGGATTTCTAATTCATAATTTATTACAAGATTCATGTAAATTTAATTTGACATGTGTGTAGTATTATGTGAATTCATGTTATAGCCCTTGAATTTGTGAGTTGGGATTGGAAATCATGATGCCTACACGTTAATTAGTATTATGTGCATAGATTATGTTCCCAAGTGTTTGGTAAATTGATCATGTAGATTAAATGGGGAAATCATGATATGCTAGCATATGTGCAAGCTTATATATTACAAATGTTTGATAAAATATCTCTATGAATGAGTTATGAACATTGTAATGCTTTTTAAGATCATGTTATGCTTTATTTTTCATACTATCGAATCCTGGGGTATCTAATACCCGACAATCTAGTTATTTACCAAGAATTATATTAACTTCAGAATAGTCTCAGTGATATCACGTACAGTAGTATTCAGTCAGTACAGAACTCGATATATCCAATTAGATAATAGAACTCAGAACACGCAATCAGTTACAGTATGCAGTAAACTCAGTCCAATTCAGTTAATTAACACGATCAGTAATAGTTCAGTCTAGCCTAGAACAGTTTAGAAATCAATTCAGTATCTATTCGGTTAGGAGTAGGATTCAGCATCGAGTAAATCCAAGGATGGGGACTCACCTACCAGTAGAGGGTGTGATCCTTAGAAAAAGTCCTTGTATTTCAGAACTATGTAGCCAACGTAGGTTGAGACATCAACCTGCTAGTTGAGGTTTGATGAGATGTTCTACCTGCCAATTGAGCATACCACCATTCTTGTTCCGAGCACCTGCCAGATGAGGGTGACTCTTCAGCTTTTCTTTACCCGTGGTACGGTACTGATACCCTTCCAATTAGGGTTATAGGTTAGACCCTAAATCAGTTCAGAGAAGGGGCATGTCGGTTAGATGATTATCTCTTATAGTTTTAGTTTTAGTCTCAGTATAGAACTCAGTTCAGTTCTACAGAATCAGGACTATAGAACTTAGGTCAGTTCTATAGAACTAGGACTGTCAGAAACAATCACCTAGCTATCAGTAATACAGTTATCAGTAAACTCAGATATCAACTATTCAGTTATGAGAACTCAGTATCCAATGTTACTATGATCTCAGAAACAGTATATATAGATATGTGCACAGTATTGTATAATTAATGTTTCATCAGTTTCAGTTATACAAGTATTCTCAGTCAGTTATATTCATATAACTCGGTCAATTATTGTTCATACATATAAACCCATGCATATCAGCCTACCTTATCTAGCATACCAGTACATTCTGCGTACTGACGCATACTTTTTTTTGTGCTATGATGTCTCATATCATAAGTTCAGATGTTCAGGTTTCTGCCGCGCATAGAAAGATTCCGTTATCAGTGACAACTTCAGTAGTGAGTCCTCCTCTATCGAGGGCATGCTTTTATTTCAATTATTAGTAGTTCAATAGTTGGAGTTAGTTGGGGGCTTGTCCCATCAACTCCACATTCAGACAGTTCAGTTAGAGACTTTTCAGACTAGACTAGTTCATACGGTATTCAGATTTTAGATGTTTATCAGATATTATTATTTACCAGTATTTTAGAATTTGAACCTTATGGCATTTTAGTCTATTTTCTGCATTTATTACAGTATTATTATTCAGTGCTCACAGCATATATCAGTCATGGGTTAGCATGTGGTCCTTCGAGGTCATAAGCACTGTGTAGCATTCGGAGTACAGACTCAGGGCGTTACATGTCAGTGGCACAATAACTTATTCTATTTAAAACACTATTGATGCACTATTATTTGGGTTGTCAACACCTTCAACTACAAATCAATTGGATGTTGGTACTCTAAATATAATGACCAAGAGCCAATGGACATTTTTCGACAGTCAGTCTCCGCTTAATTTTTTAGATGCTCAAGTTCGGGAGCATGAAGCCACGAAAGCACCAGTAAAAAGAGACCAAAAAAGACAAGGGTTTTCAAGTCCCCGTACGTAACAAATTTGGTACAAGCTCTAAGAATGAGGGCAATTCTACTAATGAAGAGAAGCAGAAGTATGCTTTCGATAGTTGTACCATTTACCAAGAGTTGCCTAATGAATTGATAGTGGATTACTCTCAATGTCTAGCCGTAGGGTTATTGAAATATCATGCAGGCAAGTAAGTGATTTGAAAACTTTTTTTGTTTTTTTTTAAATACTACATCAATATAAATTTTTATGATGTTTATACCTTGATAATTGTGCAGGAAACAAGACGACAATCATTATCTGAAAAATAGTCCAGGACTAGGTTATCTACAGTTGGACATCGTCGTTGCACAACCATAGTCAAAGAATTGATTTTACTTAATGTCGCAACCTAAAACATGCTGAAATAATGAAGTAAATTAAACTAACTTTCTTCCATGTTGTTATTTTTAGAAACTTAACTGTAATACCATATCATACATGTTGTTTTTGTTATAAACTGAAGTTATTTTTAGAATTTGCAATAAAATCTTGCATCATACATAGAAATGATGTATAATACTGAATTAAAATATGAAGTAATAATACAAAAGTAAAATGATGTAGAATTTGCAGTAAATTATTATGTATAATACTAAAGTAAAATGATGTAGAATCTGCATTAGTTTATTACATAGAAGATGCGGTAAAATCTTATGTATTAAACTGAAGTATAATGCCTTATGTATTAAATATAATACCTTTTCCAAAGTATATAAGATGTAGAATCTGTGGTAAAATCTTATGTATTAAACTGAAGTATAATACCTTATTGTATAGAATGGGACAAATACATTCAATATGTGTCTCATACATTTAAAGTTATGTATAACATATTATCACACATGTAGCACCTGGTATTGTTATGTATAACATATTATCATACATGTAAGACCTGTTATACCATATCATATATGTTTTTGTTATAAACTGAAGTTATTTTTAGAATCTGCAGTAAAATCTTGCATCATACATAGAAAATGATGTAAATACTTTATCATACATATAGTACTAGTCATTCAAATATTAATGTGATAAAATTGGTACCTAATAGAAACTGAAGTATACTCTGTATTGTTTCATTATTTTTATATTTTACTATGTTTGTACATGTAGCATTTAGATGTAATCTTCTACCACTTGAGAAAAAAATCAATGTTGCAGCTCTGTGATAATTATAGATATACAACAACCATCTGCTTCTTCAAAACATATATCGAGAAGACATATAGCTAATATTATCCAAATGCTCCATCCGTTCAAATATCTACACAAGAAGACAATGCAGAATCATACGTTGTGGCTAAGAATGAAGATTCAATTACAAACACGGTTAATAGATTTTGTATTTCTGCTGGATTACCATGGCATATGGTTGATGAGGTCTATGTTCCAGTAAATTCTGGCAAAGAATATCATTGGGTGTTGGCTGTAATTGTGTTGAAGGAGAGAGTGATACGTGTCTACGACTCATTATCAAGTAAAAGAAATGGAAACAACCAAATGAAATACAAAAGTTGGCAGTGATGCTGCCTACTTACTAGTCGGACAGTGGTTTTTTGGAAAAGATAGTGCAAACTGAATAGGCATCAGTGGAAGCGTACAAAGACAAGCTTGGTTAGCATACTTAACTTATCAATCCAAACTCATTTAATGTTGACTACGTTCAAAACATACCACAGCAAGCGTCTAATAGTTTGTAAGTGATTTTGATTTATATTTTTTTACATTTATAATCATGTTATAATTATTGAATGACTTGTTATTTCATAATTTTTTTTCAAATCAAGGACTGTGGCGTCTTTGTGGATGCATATGTAGAAATATTAAATGAAGGACTAAAAGTGAATTCATGTGGTTTTGAAACTAAAATTCAACGTGCACGTTATGATTCTTTACTATGGCATTACGGAGTGAGAAAGGCTAATAAAACTTACACAAGTGATAATGACGATCATCCTCGTCCAAGGAATAGTAATCTTCAATCAACTGATGAAAGTGCAATTGTTACTTTAGAGTAGCACTTTTTTATAATAGCCTGCATGGAAACATCTAATTGTTGCATTAGTAGTTGATGTTAAAAAGATACAATACTTCTTATTTTTTGGTGTTGGATTTTAATTTAGATTTTATTGATGTCCTTAATCTTCTTATACATACATATCTTTTAATTAAGTGTATTGCAATGACGTTCGATATATTGTATTGTTACTATATAATTTGGTAGATATTAAGTTTCTTGTACATTATATTAAATATAACGTATAAAAAATTACACATTAATGTGCTATTGTATATCTAACGTATATTTTTTTCAGTACATAAATTCTTTTATAAGTTAATAACATATAATGTCTGAATTATACAGACGATGACCAATACATTGAACATATGTCTCATACATTTAAAGTTATGTATAACATATTATCATGCATATTGTTAAAAGTTACTTAAACGAAAATAACAAAAATTTTAGAATCATACATAATTAAAGTATAAAACTATACCACACATTTATAACATACTGTTAATGTATTTTATATTTATTACTTTGTGATTGTTTTCAATATTAAATGTATGATTGGTACGCAAATAAGAGTATGCTATACCAAAAATAATTTATATCATACATATAAACTTAAGCATAACACATTATTGTATATCAAATGTATACTCTGTTTTGATACATAAATTCATTTATAAGTTAATAACATATAATGTTTGTATTATACAGAATGAGACTAATACATTGAACATGTGTCTCATACATTTAAAGTTGTGTATAACATATTATCATACAAATTGTTAAAAGTTAATAACTTAAACGAAAATAACAAAAATTTTAAGATGATACATACAACTAAAGTATAAAACTATATCATACATTTATAACATACTGTTAATGTATTTTATATTTAATACTTTGTGGTAGTTTCCACTATTAAATGTATGATTCGTACGCAAATAACAGTATGTTATACCAAAAATAATATGTATCATATATATAAACTTAAGTATAATATATTTTCATACACATAACACATTATACAATGGCAACTTAAATTTGAATAAAATACGATACATGAGTGTGCCTTTTCTTTTGTTGTTTAAACATGAAACTGTACATATGGTCAGTTATAAAAAAAAGTTATATATTACATAAATATGACAGTTTAATGTTTAACTGTTTGTTATACACTACATATGAATGAGTATTTAGTGTTGTAGCTACCAATTTATATAGTATTTATACACATGTAAGTATATTATAAAGGTAAATAATAAGTCAATGCAATATGATCTATATATAATGTAGAACATTGTCGTGAAAATCTCAAATAGTTATTAAGAAATAAACTTTAAATAACAATATAAAACATAGTTAAAAATTATTCTGGAGTATCAACATAAACTAAGTAAAATGATTATTCAAACAAAACCAAACTAAGCATCAGCATATAGAAAAATAAATTATCTTCTTCACATTTCCTTTAGGAAAAAATCGCACGTCCTTCGATTGTGACCTGCACGTCTGTATTTACCGCAACAGTTCGAACTTGAAGAAAGTAATTCACTTGATTTCAAATGTCTTCCTTTCTTTGGCCTACCCGGAGGTCTTCTGTATTTGGGCGGTACAGCTTCTTCATATTCAACAAATTGAGGAACATTCCAATCTTTCATGTCTAGCATTGAAACTATCGGGAGTTCATACGTCTTGACAACGGTGTTTACCCTGTACAATTCTGAACAGTAACGACCATAATTTTTTACATCTACATTTTTACTCTTTAATACGATAATTGCGTGTGAAAAGGGTATTTCATTAATTTGATACCGGCCACAGTTGCACGTGTCACACTCAATATCGATAATGTACCTACTTCCTGATTCATATACACAGTAAAGATAACTAGCAGTTGCCTTAACCTGTTAGAAACAAATTATTTAATTTAATACATATGCTAACATAAAAATTTATAATGAATAAAAAAAGAAATTTAATTTCATAAATATTCTAATACATACCGTCATCCGCAAAGCCTTAGCCCTATTAAGAGTTAGAATTTCTTCAAATTTTCTCCCGACTGTTATGTTGGTATAAGATGCAATTTCACTATTCTTACAATTCCATGCGGCAAATAAAATTCTAAATTCTTCAAGGAAACCTAGAATAAGAAGTTCTCTAGCCTCTACCAAGCAACCGTTAATACATTCGGCTATATTAAAGGTCATCATTCTACCTCTATTAACAGGTGAGTGACATCGAGACCATTTGTCATATCCAGCTTCTTCTAGGTATTGCTTAACCCTGTGATCAACCTTAGCAACCTTTGATATAATGTTTAGCCATAGAATAATAAAGGTCACTAAATCTATCTTTGCTTTTTTTAAAATGTGTGCAAATATTTTTTCATAAATGTCAAATACATGCTAGATGGGGGACATTAGGATAAACAATGCTCACGCCTTTTATGATACTCTCATTTCGATTCAATGCAACGCACATGTTGTCCCGTTTTCCAAATATTTTCCTAAACTGATGAAAAAACTAAGTCCACGCATTGTCATTCTCCGAATCCACAACATCGTAAGCTAATGACAGAATACAACCTAAATAAAAAAATCCAATAAAATATGTGTAGGTCAATAAAATAGGTACTGATTTTGCAAGTATAGAAATCATTATACATACAACAACAATGTATAAGCACATCCAATACATAGAAAACTACATATGATCACAGAGTCAAAAATAAAAGTAATGAATAATACCTGCACCATCAAGTGTGCTTGCCGATACAAAGGCTCCTTTGTATGGACCGCTTAAATAAGCACCATTAACAACTACAACAAGTCGGCAAAACTCGAAACCCCTTATCATGGGATGTAAGGCAATAAATAAGTATTTAAACTCATTATCTAATGCCTTATGCATCCGAATGTGCGATTTAGGATACACTTGGTTCAGCATATAGACATAACGGAGCATTTTTTTATATCCATCAGTTGGTCCACCTTTAAGCATCGCAATTGCCTTCTCTTTTGCGCACCAAGCCTTCATGTAGTTAATATCAACTCCATAAACAGCCTTCATCTCTTCAATTATGTCCGCGGGTATGTGCATTCTCTTGTGATTAATTAATTTTAGTGTTGTAAATTCACTCACAAAAGTTGTTGTCGCATCCAAGTTATTCAGTACTCTATCACTAAGACTGCATGTATGTTCTGAATCAAATGTTTTTATCACAAATATTTCTGAATAATTCATACAAGACGCCTTGAGGACCTATTTAAAGTCTTTGTTACGACAGTGCAGTACATAGTTGCATCAAATAGTAGTCAATGTATTATAATATAGATATTAAATTCATGATTTTAATTAAAATGCAGAACTTACGTCTGTTACGATTTCATTATACATTCATTCAAATGTATGAGTATATATTATACGTTACTAATACTTTATTCAACAAACAGAAAACAACATCAAAACAGCAGTTCGTACAAAACATATGTTAGATTATAACCATACATTAAACCTTCAACACATTAAAATAAAAATTCAGTTCATACCTTTGTTTGTCAGATCATTTAGCTTTGGTGTTGAAGCCATTTGCTATTGCATATTTTGTCATTACTGCAACCAGAGTTTGCTTATCCCTATAAAGTTGATCAACCTTTATTTCGGTGTTCTTGCAATTAGTAATGAAGTTTTTCATTTCAAATTCTGGAACGTATAATGAATACTGATTTTGCGTTTCAACGACCGTTAACGCAACAAAATTAGATTCACTACCTTTAATACATAGTACAACCCATGTTTCACTATCAAACTCGATATCCTTATTCGACTTGTCGAAAGTGGAAATACACAGTGGAAAATTAACAAATTCTGAAAAAAAATTCTTCAACTCAATGTAAACTCTCACTCCATTGTCATTCCTTATAATAATTGGAGAAGAATTACCTTCAATAATGTATTTTACTTCAATTTTTTTACAAACTTCGTCAATATTCAATTCCATCGAGATTGTAGCAATCAATTTCAAGAAGGCTATACTTTCCAAAACAATAATTGGGTCACTTTTGTAGGATTGATAAATAATTTTCGACTCTCAAATACCCTAATGACACAACAATATGGAGATGTTCATATTGATTTTTTTGGAGAATTGAAGAAAGCAGATGACAATCTTTTTTTTCAGAACGTAATTCAACAAAGAAGAAAATTAACTATGATGTTTAAGATATTTTTTGAATTTGAATTTCAGTTACTATATTTAATCATACACAACATAATGATAGGTAATTAATGGCGTTAATTGAGGAAGAAAAAGATAGTATCTGATTTTTGTTTCCATAAATATAGGCTAATCAGTTTTCTCATACATTCCAGCAATGTATGAGGGTCGACCTAATGTATAAGTATATTTCACAAATTAGGGAGAAAGAGTTAGCCGAGATTTTAAGTAAATACTTTCACGAGGGAAGGGATTTATGTGGTTAATCCAAAAGTCATTCTCGAGCCCACAAGGGAAAATCTGAAATTGTAGTAAACAATTAATTTATTCATAATCTAATGAGTTCAAATCTAAAATTTTATTTTAAAAAAAGAAAAAAAATGGAGTTGAAATCAACCGTGGAGCATCATTTTAAATTTATCCGAAAAATCTCAAATTTTCAAGTCGAAAATCTAAGATTTGAATGTAAAATCATGAAATAATCATTGAAAATGGTAAAATATTGATTTAGAAACCTACCCAATGTTGAAATCTCAAAAATCCCATTTAGAATCTGTCGAAATCATGTTTCAAAGCTTTAAAAATGGAGTTATAGGGTCTTTGATCAAGAAATGAATTAAATATTCTATTCAGGTGCTCCTTTATCGCCATCGCGTACCATCCTTCGCAATAATGTATCTACCCAATTAAGATCCATTGCGCTTGCAATGAACAATTTTGCCCCGAATTCAGGCCCACTCATTTTCCCTTCTTCGTAACCATTAATAACCCTCCGTGATCATGATGCTGGAGAATTTTCTCCTCTATGATCGCGACAAAGGTGTCGCATTCGTGAAGAAGAGGTGTCATCCACTAGATGACAATAACAGATGAAATAATACAAGTCCAAAACTCCCCGATGGACCCTCGAAATGCGTTTGAAACCAATGAACACAATCTAACTATGTTATCAACCTAAATTTGATATTTTCAACTCAATGAAATCATCAAATTTACCAACGGAGGTTGATTTCAATGTATGTTAACCCAAGTCAACTTTAGATCAATAACTTCAACATTCTAACCAACTAGTAGAAATTCAACTGAAAGCCTCGAGACCCGAACCAATAATGATACTAACCCACAAATGACTTTCCTAGCTAATAAAACTAACAATTTCTATACGACGCTCAAATCTCCAAATACTCACCAAAATCAAATCTATCAACTTCAAAACCTTCTAAAAAGAAAAAGAACTGTCAAGCCGACATATGAAACGGGAGGAGTGCAATTCCAAACATTATTTGTTGGGTGGGTGGACGACTGACGCACAGTGTGCTGAGCTCCTCGAGCTGGAAATTTTTCAATGGTCAAACAAAAGAAAATAAAGCGGGACCCAAATCTCGAAGCTTTTTGTGTTTGGCACCTCAATGGAAGCTTCAACAGAATCAATACTTTTACTCACCCACTTGTTATTTTATTCAATATCAATACTTTTACTCACCCACTTGTTATTTTATTCAATTTAATTATTCTCTTACTACTATCTCTATATATTCATTTTTGTGCGTTTGCCATTTTCTTCACACCTCCAATGTTGACTAAACATTTGAAAATCAACTCTTAATTCTACCCCCACTTTTTTTCCAAATGAAGTTATCCCATTTTCCGACCGGCTTATTCACCGGAAAACGGTCCCTTTATCTCATTCTGCTACTCAACTTCATACCCATTTGGGTAGCTTCACAATCTCCGATCACCACTGAACGTGACACTCTACTGAAAATAAAGCATGAATGGGGAAACCCATTATCTCTCAACTCATGGAATTCTACTTCCTCACCTTGTGACTGGCCGGAAATTGAGTGTGATGACGGAAAAGTCACCGGAGTTATACTTCCTGGGAAAGATATTACTGTCGAAATTCCAAATTCCATTTGTGACCTCAAGAATCTTAGTTATATTAATTTAGCTGGGAATTATCTTCCCGGGAAATTCCCAACTTTTCTATATAACTGTTCCAATTTGCACCATTTGAATCTTTCACAGAATTACTTTGTGGGTCCCATCCCGGAAGATATCTACCGGCTTCGGAAACTCCGGTATCTTGATTTGAATGGCAATAATTTCACCGGAGATATACCGCCGGCGATCGGGAATTTGACGGAGCTTGAGAGCTTGTACATGCATATGAACTTGTTTGATGGAACATTTCCGGCAGAAATTGGGAACTTGACCAATCTTGAAAATCTGGGATTGGCATTTAATGGGTTTTCTGGGATGAGAATACCGCCGGAGTTCGGAAAGCTGAAGAAACTAAAGTTTATTTGGATTAGAGAAGCAAATTTGGTAGGTGAGATTCCTGGAAGTTTCGGGGATTTTGAAAGTCTGGAGCATATTGATTTAGCTTACAATAAGCTGGAAGGAGAAATTCCATCTGGGTTGTTTTTGTTGAAAAATTTGACGATTATGTACTTGTTCAGTAATCGGCTTTCGGGTTCGATTCCTGAAACTTTTGAGTCGTCAAATTTGATTGAACTTGATGTTTCCAACAACAATTTGACTGGCAAAATCCCTGAAAGTTTTGGAGAATTTGAACACTTGGAGATTCTGAATCTTTTCTCAAACCAATTGTATGGAGCAATTCCAGAAAGCATTGCCAAGATTTCAACTTTGAAGGAATTCAAAGTGTTCAGGAATAAATTGAATGGGAGTTTACCATCTGAAATGGGACTTCATTCAAAGCTTGAAGCTTTTGAAGTTTCAGTGAATTTCTTCACTGGAAACTTACCAGAGCATTTGTGTGCTGGAGGAACTCTCTTTGGTGCTGTAGCTTATGTTAACAATCTATCTGGAGAAATACCAAAATCACTGGAAAATTGTTCTACTTTACGTACAATCCAGCTCTACAAGAATCAGTTTACTGGGGAGATTCCGTCTGGGGTTTGGACTTTGGTTAACATGACAAGTTTGTTATTGAGTGATAACTCGTTCTCCGGGGAGCTGCCGAGCAATGTTGCCTTCAATTTTTCGCGGTTAGAGATCAGTAACAACAAGTTTTCTGGTGAAATTCCAGTGGGAATATCTTCTTGGCCTAGTTTAATGGTACTTCTGGCAAGTAACAATTCATTTTCAGGTCGGATTCCAGTGGAATTGACTAGTCTTTCTCAGACAACACAGCTAAAGCTTGATGGTAATTCGTTGTCTGGAGAACTTCCAGACAACATAATATCCTGGAAATCTTTGTCAATATTGGATCTTGCCAGGAACAAACTTTTTGGAAAGATTCCCGCAGCTCTAGGTTTAATCCCTGATCTGGTTGCTCTAGATTTGTCTGAGAATCAACTTTCAGGTTCAATTCCACCTCAACTTGGTGTGAGAAGGATCACTAGCCTTAACCTATCTTCCAATCAACTTACTGGAAATATCCCTGATGCATTTGCTAACCTAGCCTTTGAAAACAGTTTCTTGAATAATCCCAGCCTTTGTTCCACCAACTCACTTCCATATCTTCCAAGTTGTAACACCAAAGTCAGCGATTCCAAAAGATTGTCCCATAGAGTTCTTGCCTTGATTCTAGTCCTTGCAATCGCCATTTTCCTATTTAGTGTTGTATCGACCTTGTTCATGGTTAGAGACTACAGGAGGAAGAAGCATAAGCGCGATGTTGCAAGCTGGAAGTTGACTTCATTCCAGAGGTTGGATTTCACAGAGGCAAACATTTTGTCAAGTTTGACAGAAAATAACATGATTGGAAGTGGTGGATCAGGTAAGGTGTACAAAATTTCCGTTGGCAGACCAAATGAGTTTGTTGCTGTGAAGAGGATTTGGAGCGATAGGAAAGTAGACTACATTCTGGAGAGAGAGTTCTTGGCTGAGGTTCAGATATTGGGATCAATTAGACATTTCAACATAGTGAAGTTATTGTGTTGTATTTCAAGCGAGGATTCAAAGTTGCTCGTTTACGAGTACATGGTAAATCACAGTCTTGATAGATGGCTTCATGGAAAGAGGAGAATTTCCTTAAGTAATAAAGTCATGGATTGGCCAAAAAGATTGGAGATAGCCATTGGAGCTGCTCAAGGACTTTGCTACATGCACCATGACTGCACTCCACCAATCATTCATCGCGATGTAAAATCAAGCAATATCTTGTTGGACTCTGATTTCACGGCCAAAATAGCTGATTTTGGCTTAGCCAAGATTTTAGAGAAGAAAGGAGAGCTTAACACCATGTCTGCTGTTGCAGGCTCCTATGGTTATATAGCTCCAGGTAAAAGCAATGACTCCTTTACCTCAATTTCGTTGACATTATTAAAAGTATGACTAACGATAAATTGACTGTTTGGTTACAGAGTATGCCTATACAACGAAGGTGAATGAGAAGATTGATATCTATAGCTTCGGGGTGGTGTTATTGGAGCTAGTGACAGGAAGACAACCAAATTTCGGGGAAGAGCATACAAGTCTGGCAGAATGGGCATGGAAGCAGCATGGAGAAGGGAACAATGCCATCGATAATATGTTAGATACAGATATCAAGGAAGCATGTTACTTGGAAGAAATGAAGACTGTGTTCAGACTCGGGCTTATATGCACGAGCAACTTACCTGCAAGCAGGCCTTCCATGAAAGAGATTCTGCAGATAATTCATCGATGCAAGTCCTTTAGGTATTCTGGAGGAAAATCACCAGATACAGATTATGATGTTGCTCCCCTCCTTGCCGGCAACAACAGCGAAAAATACATTGCAAGTTACAAACGTATTAATTCCAATAAGATAATAGATGATAGTAGTGATGATGGTCTAATAATCTCCAGTGTGTAATATTGGAGATAGGCAGAAAGTAGAAGTTACCGATGGACATGTCTTGTAAAATGATCTTAGAATATAGGCAATAAGTATAGTGCCTCTAAGTCCAAGTTTGAGCATGTTGTAAGAATAGAAAATTCTTATCGGAATGTTGTTTTTCTACTGTCTTCAATTTTAAGAGCCGTATTAGTTCACTGCTTTGTAGGTTCAGCGAAATGCATGAGTTAACCTTTGGTTGATATGTAGATTGCAAGAAAGTGGAAAATTGCCCCATGTAGTTTTCCCACAGCAAAATGACATTAGAGTATGTTTAGAGAATAGTCCATAAAGTAAACTAATAAGTTTGAGCATGTTACAACTCTTAATTCCTTTTGAAACAGATCAAATCAATTATTCAAAGACTGCTCCACATTTTCATTTGTAGAGACTGTAATCTTTCATAACAAGACTTTGAAATAGTGTGTCATGCTATGACTGAACTCTTTCATCGTGTTGTAAGCAAATAATTCCAGAGAAATGATATGACGTGTACCCTCGGCTCTATACTACTACTTAT
This sequence comes from Capsicum annuum, assembly GCF_002878395.1. Classification (NCBI taxonomy): domain Eukaryota; kingdom Viridiplantae; phylum Streptophyta; class Magnoliopsida; order Solanales; family Solanaceae; genus Capsicum; species Capsicum annuum. Next base: position 24,336,331 of record NC_061118.1, on the reverse strand, counting down.
TCCTGGTTGACCGATTGGAAGAAGAAACACAAACCCTATTCACTAGACACGAAAAACCATGTGTTGCTCAGTCATTTCAGCTCACAACGTAGTTCACTACATAGAATTTGTTATTGACTGAAAATAGCAGACTTTAGTCATATATATCATCAAACAAAAATGATTGAACTTAACCATATGTCTGAACTATAAACATTTTGGCTGAAGTCTAGCTTCGTCAAGCTTAACTCCAAACACCCGCATATCTAAAGCTATTTCGAAGTGAATTATACTTCTTATCACCTACAGAGGAATATGATATGCAACGATTTTTACTAGTCAAGTACTGAAAGTTCAACAAAATAGTACTATACGGTCTGCTACATCACAATAGAAGGCAATAATAGAAGGCAATTCTTCTCTAAATCCTCAAAAGAAAAAAATAGCCATTACCCTGTCTAACACTTACATTTTTAAACATCCACATGCCATTAGTTTTTCACATCCTACGAGATTCTTAACAAATGAAGCAGATCAGACCCACAAGCGTATTCAAGGTCTCTTCTCGACACCGGCTCAACTGCAAGACACTGGTTTAACTTCCAACTGAAGGCACAGCTCCTTTTTTATCCTTTCAATTTATAATTTTTTTTTGGGCTGTTTTTTTTTTTTTTTTTTTTTTACAGGGAGGGGGGAATTGGGGGCTTGAAGACAAATCACACCATAATCTGCAACCTCTTTCTCACTTTAAAACGTGAGTTTGGAGACTAATCCAAACACCTCAATCACCATCTGAAAAGCATGCATTTTCACAACCACACTTGTTCTGAAACAGACCAACTTTGCAAAATCCACCCAAATTCAAGCTGTTGACTCCAGACTCAACCTGCTAGAGAGAAGCCACAACAGGAACAAAGCAAGAAAGAATAAAGATAACATAACCTATCAAATCATAAAACACAGGTCCTCAGAAACACATGCCTTATCGCAGCCTCCTGCACAGCCTCTGAGCTTGTCCCATCCTGGGTTTCCATTTCTCTTTCTAGAGAAAGGTTTGGCTAGAAAATGGAAAATGATAAACAGTGAGTAAGTTCTCCATCCTGAGAAACCATAAATAAAGCCAGATGCAGAAGAAGTCTAAGCAAGACGTGTATAACCCATGTTCATAGCTAATTAGGAAAGTAGAAATTTAGTCTTAAACACCACCATATTTTGGTCGGAGAATTGCCGAGTAAACGAATCAAATTTAAATAGAAATGATTTTTAGAAAAGAAAAAGGGAATGAGAAACATAATGAGCTGCGTATTAAAAGGGAATTAGAAACATAATGAGCCGGGTATTGTCCGATTATATCCAAAATCATGACATATTCCCCATCTCTTGCTTTTTCAAGATTGGAATGAGTTTTGACACAATTACAATCAAAGACCCCAACATCATGAACCTCCAATACACAACTGATGATATGCCCAGCTCTTCAATAGTCATAATAACCCAACAAAATGAAAATGAGATTGAACACCGGAAAATAGGCATGTGAACAGTAATAATGAGCACTCTTTTTTCTTTGAAAAGATAATAATGGAAACTCATATACGATGCATAGCTTTGATGAGGAAGTGGCAAAATTGGACAAAGAAACTTTTGCACCACCTGTGACTTCTCAGCTAAGCCATTACCCAATAATCCATTTCCACTTAGACATCCATCCCCTAGTTGTGAAATCCGATCGGCCAAGCTTATATCACCCTGAAAGGACTCTTAGCTCTCACTATCTTCAACAATTCCATAAATCACAGTCATCAGCTACAATTCAAGAGCCGAAACACACAAACAGAGAAACTCACCTCGCAAGTGAGGTTCTGAATTTTGGAATTTGATACAGGCACTCTTTCGAGACTTTCTGTGCAACCAATCTGAATAAATGGTTCATTCAGCTTCCCAACATTATCCTGATGAAGTGATCCCAAAATGTCCCCCTTCTCATCATTCTGCAAGACTTGAAAAGTCTGAACATCTCTAGTGCATATGTCTTCACACGGTCCAAGCACCTCCTTGCTTGGGAAGGATTTTATGTTAGAACTATCTAAATCAACTTCTCTGGAAACTCCGAATAATGTGGAACCCCTTGACATTGTAGAATTTAAACTATCAGGTGTACAAATGGAAGTGTCACTCAGATAGGCATCGTTTCTGCTGCCCAATAGCCTATGTAATGATTTGTCATTGGAACTGTCCATTAGGCACGAACTCTCAAGCTCCCTTTGTGACTCATCAGAAACGATCATCTGTGATGATCCATCAGACCAACAAGAACTACCTAGAGGAGAAACAGATCCTATCCTCTGTGGACTAATAGAAGCACGTTTCCCTGGTTTGCCCATATTTACATCAACTGTTTCAGCCTCCTGCTTCCTCTTTGGATGCTTTTCTTCAGGAGACATGCAGCCAACTTTCTCAGAAGTACTATGACTTGTATTCCTAGATGGCCGTGGTCTCTTATACCCATCTGGAAAGACAAATGGAGGAATTTGCTTCCTCCGAACATGAGATACATAGATATCCATGCCTGGTCTCCAATAAGCATACATGCTTACATCTTGCTTAAACTCATCAACTGTGCCACGAATATCAAACTGTTGTCCTTCTTGCACTTTGACACCCTGTTTCCTCTGCAAGCCCATAAAAAAAGCACAATGTGGACATGGCTTAGATAAGTCTACAAATTCATTAGGATACGGATGGCACTGTAACATCCCGTTCGTGTCCCGCTCTATCTGAAATGCATCAAAGGATAGGAATGAGTTCCAGCAATAGAATCATGACAACTGAATTAGATTTTTCCTTAGCAGAATTCTTTCTTTCCCCTTTGGTACTTACAATTCTCATCGACATAATAAAATCAAAAACACACAAAATATCATTATCATTACAACTGAATTAGATTTTTCCCTCCCAGAATCTTTCTTTTCCATTAGAGCTTTAAAAAAATTATATATGGGAGAGAAAGGGAGAAGGTGCAAATGGGGAATCGAATCCTCACCAACAAGGTGAAAGTATAAGTAACCAACCAACCAACTGGACTACTGAGATTCCCCTAATAAGCCAAGTTAATATTCTTTTCTTCCGTTGGTGATTATAATTCTCACCTTTAGTGTTAGTTGTCTAAGCCGGGATTCCACCCAGCCTTTCCAAGCTAGCAAATCATCATGATCTGCTGCTACAATGTCAACCTGCAGATAGTTTTTGTAGACCTCAAAGAAAAGATAATGCTTAAACAGTGCGGCCCACTGTGCTTTACTCAACTCTATCTCCTGGATGACAGAACCAAGTGAAAACAGCAAAACTACCAATCAAAATGCGTCAGCAGAGCACAAAAAGGAAGAGAACGGCACTGAACTTTTATGTTATACCTCACAAATCTTGTTAGCAAACTGAAATTGGTCCATCATTACTCGAAGAGTACTTGGCGAGACATTGTAGCTAGAGTTCATGCAAGGGTAAGCAGGAGTAATAATTGGCATATGATGGGTTCGGTCTTTTGGATTCTTGCGGGGATCCCAAACAAGAAAACCAAGTTCATCCTCTTCTATTGGGCATAGCATCACCGGATTTGGCCAACGCCATTGTGTATAAACTCTGAAGAACCTAGAAACAAGCATACTGGGGAGTGCATTAGGATAAAATTGGCAAATGCGAGCAACCAAAAGAGCCCAATTCACTCCGCCAAGGAATCCTGTAACCTGAATAAAAACAGAGCGCAGAAGGGGAAAGTAGGAAATCATGCTCACAAATTAACCAGCTTATGAATACTATAGACCAACCAGTGAGGATGTTGAGGGAATAAGAACTCACATTGGAATAAACACCACGTCTCTTTGCCCAAAACTTTAGACACCTAAGAGTTGTGCGGAAGTGCTGCAAAATTGTGAGAAAATCAATATGGAAATTCAGTTATCATTTATAGACACCATAACACAAGGGGAAAGTAGGTTTACGTCAGCATTAGGAACTAATTTCAATATTTGGTCAGCAACTCGGCACCCATTGAGACTTCGAACAGTTGGTTCATCCACATTGTAGAGTACAGATCGATCTGAGATATCTAAATCCTGTTAACATGCGAATTACAAGACAGAATTAAATGCAATTTGTCACACAATTCTAACAACAACAACAACATACCCAGTATATTCCCACAAAGCGGGGTCTGGGGAGGGTAAGTGTATGCAGTCCATACCACTACCTCAAAGGCGAGATAGAGAGGCTGTTTCCGATATACCCCCGGCTCAAGACAAAACAGTCTAGTAAAATTAGTAAAGAGAACTAGAAACAATAGGTATAAAAAACACAATTATAATCTAATAATAATTCAACTACTACATGAACACCTCTACAGTTTGGAAGGACGTGAAGTAAGGATGACGAAATACAGAGACAGTAATGAAGCTGCTATCTATTCACATTGATCAAATGAAACTAAAATAACAGAATCTAGATGACTTACAACAGTAGAGACCTTTAAGTTTTACAGCTTTTCAACGTAGGTATAACATAATAAGTAAAGGATAAATCTAAAAGAAGAATGTTCCAACTTACTTCAGGGACAACTAAGAGAGATATACTTGCATAAAGGAGATCGACAGATACTCCTTGAAATTTGAATTTCATAACTGGGACATGAGCATCAGGAACTGGTTGGAGTTCACTAACTTCTTCCTTTTCAGACAAAATATCATGCAGAATGATAAAGAAATCTTCCTGCAGAGAAAACCAAAGGAGAACAAATTTCATAAATGGTTATGATTAATCATCAGAGTGAGAAAAGTTTTGAACAGTAAAAGGGAGGGACTCACATCACGATTGACGTAAGAGGGACCAACACACAATGTATCTATGTCAGCTCCAGGGCCATGAACCTGCATAAGCATACGAAGTGTCCATCAACAATGAAAAAGTGTCAAAAGGACATTCAGATTAATAAGAACAATAAATATAGAGCTCCGATATGCTATTGGAATAAAGCACAGAATGTGATGGCATTTCATAGATATGTGAATCTATCTTTAGCTTAATGACAACTTAACAAGATGCCAAACATGTAATTTCTGCTGCTCCTATTGAAAAACTTGAAATTGAAACCAAAGAAAGACCTATTAGCTGCAACTTTAGCATCTGGTACCTAGATATGTTCATCTTTATGTCCAATCATCTGATCACCCAATTATCCCAACTTCAAGAATCCTGGCTTTGCAGGTTACTTTCATATAGTTTATCAACGATGCATAGATAAGCAAATATTTTACATTACTACACAAAGAACAAAATACTGAAAAAATCAAGTGAAGTGCTGAAATTTACTTACTCCTAGCCGATAAGAACCAAAAGTGAATATTATAGCATTTGCATCCTCCATCATTTGATCAGTGTAGCCTCTCTGGCGAGTCAATTGTTTCACCCATGATTTTACAATCTACACCACAATTTACCAGTCATTACAACTTCTTCGTAATCAAACTACATCTGACCAACAGAACCATCAAGCACTTCAGCTGATTTCGTATGATGCCAAGACAGATCACATAATTTTTTCTACATAATGCCAAGACGAGAACGCATCTGTTGCATAGAATTATGCCTCTTTCTTTTTTGTTTTTTAAAATAACCCAGATTTGTGCCTCTATTTTCAAGATTATCAGAACTGAGGCATTTTCTGTACGTGACAATCCATGAAAAGCATTTGACTTTTCCCAGAGAGATTTCCTATTCCTTAGCAAGAAAGCTATGTGGCTAAGAAAAGGAATAAAGTGGAAAAGAACTCACAAGGTAGCACAAACTACAAAAAATACTACGTAATTTCCTCCTATCTACCTAAGACCTTGGTGGGTAGTGTTAGGAGTGTGGACATTCGGTTCTTCGGTTCGGTTTTGTCAAAGTTCAGTTCGGTTTTGCAAAAATGAGCACCGAACACCGAACCTACCTAATTTGGTTCGGTTTGATTCTGTGTTTCTAAATTGATCATTTTGGTGCAAGTGAGAAACAAAATTATCAGCACATATCCACTTATCCAGTCCCTAAAACTGGGCAATAGGCAGTAAAACTTAAAGTTGGATGGATCGGCACTCCTTCCTCCTTCCTGCACAGCGAAACTACATACCTTACATCTTGTATACGAAAATACTCTTTCCAACTGTGTGAGAACAGATCAATTATGAAAAAGAACTCAACAATGAAGCTACAAGATCTCCGAGTCATGCTCAGTACAGCAATAAACAGAACTAATAAAACTCAAACAAATCTGGCTTAATACGAAATAAAAGATAGATTAATTGATTTCATCAAACCAAATGCATGCTCATTAAGGAAATCCGAAACGGCAATATATAAGCAAGAACAACTCCCAAAAAGATGCAGACCTGGCATGCAGTGTTGTACCCATGCTTCCTATTTGAGTAGCACATAAAAGTTAAAACAGTAAGACAAAATAAGACACGTTGTCACGAATTCAGGCTTCAGCAGTCACAAATGCAAAGAACACTAATATCAAACTAATGTCATGATTCTTAAGACTAAGAGAATAGATAGTACTTGGATCTGATAGGATTTTTAGAAAATAAATAGGCTTGGACTTGGGTCTTTATTGGGTCAGCATACATATTAAATGCAATATAAAAAAAAAAAATTAAAATTTAATTAACAAAAGTTACCGAAGAACTGTTACCCTTTAACAGAACTATCGAAACAAAACGAAACCGAACAAATTTGGTTCGGTTTGGTTTTTCTGTTCTCCAGTTTTTATGCCCACCCTGGGTGGTGTTGCCCTATGTCTAGCTAGACCTTTGACAGTGGGAGATAGCAAGTACCTGGTGGAATTGTTGAGGTGCGTACAAGCTCACACAAAATATCAACGTTATCAACAACAAAAGAAGAATTGACCAGGTAGCAGAGTCGTGCAAACAGCTCCTTCCATAATTGGAACTTAACTCCACAAAAGAATATGCTACTACAAACGTGGAAGATCCAAAAACTTAGATCAATTATTACCATCCACAAAAGAGGAAAGTGTTGCAACCTTTTCCCTTTTTTTACACATTTCATTCTCTATTTGAGGTGCTTCAAACATAATGAGAAGAAAAAAGGTCTAACCAATAGTAAAGCTCTTTTCACAGGGGAGAGGCCTTCTCCTAATGTGTACTGTTGGATGGCATTCTTTGCCCATCTTGTCAAAATCCATATACACACAACAAAATTCTTGGCTTGTGTATCTTACTTTCTCTGCATTCAAGCTCATAGATTAGTGAGAGAACCCCCATATTTCCGATACAACTTGGTTCCTATTTATCAGCTAGTATAAGCAAGTGATACTAATTGAATAGACAAAACAATAACGGTTTACGTGTATGATGCTTCAAAGTAATAAAGACTTTTATCAGCTAGTATAAACAATTCTCAACTAGTATAACCAAGTGATACTAATTGAGAAGACAAAACAATAACGGTTTACGCATGTGATGCTTCAGAGAAATAAAGCCTTTTTGTACTCTTTGCTAACAGACTTACCAGAATATGAAAGGGGGGGAGAGGGGGGCTGGAGAAGATGGAATCAAACAGATTAGAGCATAAAGTTCACCTATATCTTCATGCTGATGGAAGATGAAGCTCAACGAGTAGGACTTTTGAACTTTATTTACTGGAAATATAAATGGCATACTTTCCAAAAAGAAGAGCATGTAATGCAGCCAAAACAGAGATTCTAAAGATGTTATGTTGCAAAACTATAGAAGATCCAGCCGATATGCTCTATACAAAAGTGGAAACAGAAAGGAGAGCTTCCACAAGGCCATTGGAGACACACAGAGAATGGACTTAAATGTTGAATGGAGAAATCAGAAAGATAGCAGGTTTTAGTTTAACCTCTTATACATTGGTCAGGACAATGATATGAAACAAATCCTTTTAGCAATTGATAACTGTGAGAAAGATGGCAGGTGCTATCTGAAACGTCAGGATTTATGGAATGTAACTTCCAAAAGATTATTTTTCCTTCCCAATCCAAAGTCAAACAAATCCCTGTCATTGACCTCAGTTCTTATCATCTTCTTGTTGTCCTTCGCAGGCTTATTGGGTTTGCTCAATACATGAGAACGAGCTAGATATAACAGAGCCAAACTAGCACCAACTAAAAACTTCTTACTCTTTTATCTGTGGGCAAAAACTTGTATATTATTATCTTAGTGCTGAATATGTTTAGAATTTAAAGCAAAATAAAGCTTCTTACAATGTGCATTTTAGTTATGACCTAATGTAAACTGGTCATACTCCAGTATTGATTATACGATTTCATGTCAAATTTACACACTATTGAAATTGAAACTTAGACCACTTGACTCATTTGTTATTTAGAACTGAAAATCAAAAATTACATAAAAATACTAGAACATGCATATTTTTCTATCTAAAGATGCTTGAGAAACTTTCACCAAAGATACGAAACACGTCATTGGTCAACTTTTTCGAACACAGAGATATTACTCTGCCGGTATCATGCCAAAAACGTGACCAGAAACAACTCCAACCCAGAGGTCTTTTGGAGATTATGTTAATAATCACCCTCCACCCAGATGAGGTACACATTATGGAAGATAGGGAGGCCGTTTCCAAAAACTCTTGGCTCAAGGACAGGTGAAAAACAAGCAGAAACAACAGCCAGATAAAAGGATAATTGAAGAGAAAAAAGATAACCAAAGCGAAATAAACAACAGATGGTAATAGAAATATAACACCAAAAAGATACAAGAACAGTAATAATACTCCTGGAATAGAAAAGAAAGCCGCTCGACTACACACTAACCTTCTATCATTATCCCCGAAGCAGTGTTATTAAAAGCGAGTGCTTCATTGCGTAAAGCAAGAAGCAATATAGCGCTTTTCTACCCTGAAGTGAGGCATGGCTGAAAAAGTGAGCAGTTCTGGGACTGAAGCGAGAGCAGTAATAAAAGCAAGAAAAGCTCGGTTAAGAGAGGTGACTGCTGAACTAGTGTTTTATTTTAAAATTTTTATAGAAACACTTGTGCGACTTCTTCCAAAACATTAGCTTCTGTTTTACTTCTGCTGCTGAAAGCCTTGCGATTCTCTTTCACTGATCTCACGCGACTGATGGGATTTTTTAGCGTGAGTTTCCTCTTCTCTCTCTTCTTCTTTTCTCTATTTTCTTTGATGTGTGCCTGTGATTGTGCTGCTAGGGTTTTCTCTGTCTGTTTCGTTTCTATTTTTTTTCAGTTCTTCAACTTGCAGTGTGCGACTTCTCTATCTTGTTTTTCTGTTTTGCAATTCTTTTTCTATGCTTGGTATTTTCCTTCATTATTCTGTTCTGATTTTCATCTATATTCTGCATTTTCCCTGTGTTTTGTAATGTCTTTTTACTTCTGTCTCTGTTTTAATCTAGTTCTAGTATCTATTATTTACTGTTTAATTTAGGAACTGAAAATTTTGCTTGATATGTTATTTCTTTTGTGTTCTTGGTTATTTATCTATGCATATTTAATATTTCTAGTTTTGTATTAAACAACACTTTAGTTGAAAAAAGCATATGCTTCACTTCACGATTCTCGATCCAGTGAAGCGAGCCCTTGTCACTTTTTCCCGCTTCTCGCTCTCCGAAACACTGAGCCGAAGTTGCGTCATGTCTTGCATAATCACCTCCCCATACTTCTTCCGTCTACTTCTACCTCTCCTCAGGCCCACTTGTAGGAAGACACTGAGTATGTTGTTGTATATTTAGCTATTCACAGAACAAGAAAGCCACTATGTCCAATATGCATTCTTTTAACTTTGTATAATGTATTCCAACAAACAGAAAGACTTGTATGCATCAGGTTCATATGTTTTTTTTTTTTTTTGGGGGGGGGGGGGACTTTCTCCCTCTGGTAACTATAGCCGAAAGCAGCACCACTTCTATTTTCAATGTAGCACAATTCTTTCTCAGAGTCACTCCGGCAACAGGTTCCTCTTCTCATTGATCCTTTGAGATACAAATGATTTTTCGTAATAACCATCTTCGCAACACCATACCAAATTTCCAGCAAGAATACTGGCAAAACCACCTTTTTCTTTTATATTTATAAAATAAATGTGTTCCACTATTGTTTGGGCCAAAACACACCTGCATACAAGAAGTAAACCAGAAAAGTAGAAAACCTACCCACCAAAAAAAACATGTCTACGGAAAGCACCCAATCTTCTATACGACAAGAAACTTCATGGGTGCGGCAAAAGAGAAGAAGTGATGGGAAGCTATCATCAACTTAACAAAATTCATCTATATCCCTTCAAAAGCTCTCATGATTCTTCCTCTCCAGATAACCCACATAAGTGCTAGTGGGGAATAAATAAAAGTTCCACGCAAGATTCCGAATATAATAACTTCCGCAGCTACTTCAACAAGTTCTTCCAACTTCTGCAACTATTTAAGTGTGCAAACTACTACTGAACTGTTGATTACCCCACCCCACTTTAAGCTTGACGAAACATATAAGAAAGTATTCTGCTAAAATGTAGAATGGGGCACTAAAAAAGTTAAGTTCTCAAGTTAAATATTATTTTATTATCAATGGTTCTCAATATAAATATTGTCACATGTTGGACAATATCACAGGCATATTACCTATTACACTTGTAAAAAAAGTGCATCCTTTAGTAGAAAATCATTTGAGGATTGGTGGCTAGAAGTGGAGGGATTTAAAGAAAAAGTGAGTAGTTGGTGGAATTCCTTCCCAAGTAGGGGTAGACCTGCTTTTGTTCTTGGTAACAAACTAAAACTTCTTAAGAAGGAGCTAATTCAGTGGAGTAAAAACATCCGGGTGAACTGGAAGCAGAAGAAAGAGGAGATTCTAAATCAAATTAGCTCTTTTGAATTTCTTCAGGAGCAGAGAAGCCTCACTGATGATGAGGTCCTTCAGAAGACACATCTAGCACTAGAATTTGAAGAGGTGGCAAAGAGGGAGGAAATAGCTTGGAGACAGAGATCAAGAGTGCAATGGTTGAAATCTGGAGACAAACTCCAAGTTCTTTCACAGGGTTGCTAAGTCACATAAGAGATAATCAAATAGATTCTCTGGAACTGGAGGGGCAAAATATCACAGAACCTGAAGCAATCAAAGTCGCTATTCAGGATTACTATCAGAACCTGTGTAAAGAGAGTGAAAAATGGAGACCTGAGTTCAATGTCCATGATACGAATGTGATCTCTGTTGAAGATCAAATCTGGTTGCAGAGGAGCTTTGAGGAGGAGGAAGTATGGGAGAGCAAAAAGTCATGTGCCATTGATAAGGCACCTGGCCCTGATGGTTTTAATATGAACTTCTTCCTAACTTTTCCGAACCTGATCAAGACTGCTTTGATGGGAACTATGCAGTATTTTCATGAGCATCAAGTGTTTGAAAAAAAAAAATTTGAACATCAAATTTATGGAAAAGTAAAAAAAAATGCTCCTAGGCATGGTAACCAAGGACTTTCTCTCTCCTACTTTCCAGGACTGTAGAGGTCTCATTCCGGCGCCGATCACCGTCAACAGACCTTTTTTTCTCAACCAATCAATAGTCACCCACTGTGATTATTGCTTCAGCGCCTTCCTTCTAGTTACTTATCGACACAATTCAATGGCAGAAAACAGAATCTATTTCAATGCAGGCTTCAAATCTTTTGATATTACAAGATGGAACTATGGCAACTCAAACGGAATGAATGGATCTGCTACAACTCAAAGAAGCTTCAAAGGACAACAAAAATATGGTGAGAAGGTGGAGGACAAAAGAACAAGTGGCTGAATATTATGGCACCGGAAAATATAATATACACGGAATGAGCTTTCTATCTCTGAATGGGGAGGCTAGAGAAGTTATTATTATCCCCGAACTAGCCATAAATGAAGGGTTGAAGGACATGGCATTAAAGATTGAAAGATTCATAAATGCTAATCACCAAAGTACCAGTAAACAACCTTCAAAACAGACTGTTCCATACACCAGGATGGTTGAGAGCAGTAAATGGCAACAAGGTCGTAATGAAGGCTCTGACAATTTGAAAGGCCCTCTAAGGAGAAGCATTACTGGATCTTTTGGAGGTATGGAGATACCCACCCTAGCAGATATAAGAAGGTGGGCATCTTTGACTTGGAAGGAAGCTTTTGAAGTCAACATTTATGAAATGGCAGGGCACAATTTTCTATTTGAGTTTCCAAATAAGCACATGGCTGAACAAATACTACAAGGAGATTGGGTCCGGAGAAAGTCAAAAATGCATCTAGAATGGTGGAACCCGCTCTTTGGGTGTGTATCATACAAGCAGAATCAAGAAACAACATGGATCAGAGCCACCGGACTGCCAATGCATTTGTGGTCCAAAGAAACCTTTCAAGAAATAGGAGATAAATGTGGAGGGTGGTGTAGAACAGAGGAGGAAACTGAGCTGAGGAACAATCTCAAATCTCAAATGGACGCGTATCGAGGTCAGGGGAGACGCCGGAAAATTTCCAATGAGATCTCCATTACTAAAGAGGGTTACATCTTCAAAATCCTGATTTGGAAAGAAAAAGTTACAACTTTTGAGAGGTTGCCGGTAGCAGCAGCAAAACCCATGGCGGAAGAATTGGTGACGGGAGAAACCCTAGAAAAGGGTTTTACCAAGAGGTCCTTGCTTCGCAGAGAAAAGACGAAGGAAAATGACCTGCGGATAAACCCTTGTTTCGAAGTTATCACAAAAATAGCATCCTTGATAGCTGTTGACTGGAGTACACACGTGGGCTGTAATTTTAAGTTACACCCATGTGAGAAACATGTGACAATTTTAAGTCAAGAAAAGGAGCCCCCAAATATATCCAAAAATGGGTCGGCCCAACAAAAGCAAGTGCTACGACAAAAGAAAAGTCCCCAAGCCCAACCCAACACAGGTGTATACATTGATGAACTGTGGGAAGAAATTACGAGGCTAAGAACAGCAATCCCACAAGTCGATAAAGCAGAAAACACAGAAGAGCTTCAGATTTCCATTAAAAACCCAGGTGCAGATGTCAACACAGAAAACAAAAAAGGTTTTGAGGAAGGATCAATTGAGACAATGGGGGAAATAATAGGGAAGAGTTTCAGATTTCCATTAAAAACCCAAGTGCAGGTGTCAGCACGGAAAACAAAACAGGTTTTGAGGAAGGATCAATTGAGACAACGAGGGAAATAATAGGAAGGAAGGAAAGGGCACGGGCACTTGAAAATTACATGGAGCAACAAACCATGTTGGGTAATTCATGCACGGGAGGAGAGTTATGGAACGTGGAAGAAGCAACACCAATAGTGACAGCAGCATCAACAGATATCATCGAAATAGGGAGATCCACATCAGCATGGGTTCGGCAGAACATAATCAAGCTAGGAAAAATGTTCGGAGCTGATTTCAAAGGAAGCCCTTGAGTTACTTATGCAAGTAGATGCCTGCAGACAGGCTATGAGGTTGGAGACATCCTCAGAGATCAGGAAAAACAAGTTTAAGGGTGCCAATGAGCTGAAGAATTTAATCACTTTTGATGTTAAATACAAAGTAAAGAAGGCAGAAACAAGGGAAAAGGGTGTTCACAATCTGATCTATGAAGCTAAACCTGGTGTCATGGAATGCTAGGGGATTAAATGATGGGGGAAAAGAAGAGTGGTGAAGAGTTGTATTGAGCAACGGAGGGCTGACATAGTGTCTTCAAGAAATAAAGTTACAAGGGAACTTGCAAGAGATAGTGAAACAATTATGGGGAGGGAGATGGGTTAATTTTGCGTGTTTAAAAGCTAGTGGTACTAGGGGTGGTATCATTATGCTATGGGATAGTAGAATGTGGAAGGGAGAGGTAATTGAAACAGGGGTACATACCTTAACTTGCAAATTTGAAGCTTTGTCCCAAAACTTTAATTGCAATCATAGGTGTCTATGCTCCAAACTGTAAGGTTGAAAAAAGAGAAGTATGGGATGAGCTAGAGCGGTGAAAGGGATACTTAAAGCTCCCTGGGCAGTATATGGAGATCTCAATGTGTGTAGGTTTTCAACAGAAAAAAGGGACTTTCAAAGAAGGACCTCTGCGATGATAGAGCTATCTGATACCATTGAAGACCTGAAACTCATAAATCTTCCTCTAAAAGGAGGAAGTTATACATGGTTCAGAGGAGACACTAATAATGCAACATCAAGGATAGAGTTTTATGCCAGTGGAGTGAACAATTTAACAGGGTGAAACAGACGACTCTACAGAGACTGACATCAGATCATGTACCTATTAGACTACGATGTGGCCCTTGGGATCAAAACAAATCATACTTCAAATTCGAAAATTGATGGCTTAACACTGAAGGGTTTGTAGACAGAGTCAAAGCATGGTGGCTTTCTTTCACTTTCCAGGGAAAGCCAGATTATTTACTAGCTTGCAAATTAAAAGCTCTGAAAGGCAAGTTAAAGGAATGGAGTAAGGAAGAAAAAGGAAACCTATCTTTGCAAAGATCTACCTTGCTAAGCATAATGGCAGCCATGGATACTATAATTGAGAGAAGAGCTTTGACAGAAGAAGCAGCATCTGAAAAGGCTGCAACATTTGTTGAATTTAAGGAATTGCTAAAAAATGAGGAGATTGCATGGAGACAAAGATCTAGAATGTTGTGGCTGAAAGAAGGTGACAACAATACTAAATTCTTCCATAACTCCGCCAATGCCCACAAAAGAAGCAATTACATTAATCACCTAAAAGTGCAAAGGTAGATAGTGAATGAAGAGGAAATTGTACAATTTTATAAGAAATTGTATACTGAAACGGAGAACTGGAGATCAACTGGAAACATAAGAAACTGCCCCACAATATCAAAAGATGAGAAAGCACAATTACAAGCAAGATTTGAGGAACAAGAAATGTTCAATTGTTTGAATATGAGTGTTGTGGACAAAGCTCCGGGACCTGATTGGTCCACCATGGGTTTTTTCTTAATAAGCTACTGTCTAAAGTGCTAACTGAGAGGTTAAAAAGGGTAATGGCTAAGCTAGTAAATTCTCGGCAGATGGCTTTCATCCAAGGGAGACAGATTATAGATGCAGTGTTCATTGCTAATGAAGCCGTAGATTCAAGGCTGGCTCAAAAAAACCTAGAATCTTATGCAAATTGGCTATTGAAAAAGTTAATGATCATGTGAATTGGGGGTTTCTACTTAACACACTCAAGAGAATGGGATTTGGGGGAAAGTGGATTAGATGGATTAGTTTTTGCATGTCCACGGTGAAGTTTTCAATACTAATCAATGGTGCACCTGAAGACTTCTTTGCATCCCAAAGGGGTATAAAACAAGGAGACCCTTTGTCCCCTTTTTTGTTTATCCTTACCATGGAAGGTCTTAATAATATGATCATGACTGCAAAAAACAATGGATGGATTTCAGGTTTTGAGGTGTCTAACAAGAAATGGAGATAGCCTGAAGGTGACACATCTCCAATATGCTGATGATACAGTGATCTTTTGTGGGACAGAAGAGGAGCAGATAAGATATTTAAAAGTAATTCTAGTACTCTTTGAAGGCATTTTAGGTTTGCATTTAATTGGAGGAAGAGCCATGTGTACCCTATTAATCTAGTTCCAAATATGGATTTTCTTGCCTCAATCTTGGGAGGTGAAGTGGGAGCCTTACCATCTATATACTTAGGTATGCCTCTGGGGGCTAAATCAAGATCAAAAGAGATATGGGACTCTGTTTTGGAGAAATGTGAAAAGAAGCTTTTTAGATGGAAAGCCCAGTACTTGTCTATTGGGGGTAGACTTACCTTGGTTAATGCAGTTCATGATGCCCTTCCAACTTATATGCTTACTTTATTTCCAATCCCTGCAGATGTGGTAAGAGGCTGGATAAGATTAGGAGATCCTTTTTCTGGCAAGGAAACAAAACCAGAAAGGGCTATTACCTAGTCAAGTGGAAAGTGTTGATATCCGAAAAGAAACAAGGAGGTCTATGAATAAAAAATTTGAAGATCCGGAGCAAAGCTCTGAAAATGAAATGGTTGTGGAGATATGCTCATGAGCAACATTCTCTATGGAAAAAGGTGATCAAATTGAAGTACGGAGAATTGGATAGTTGGGTTACTAAAGAAGCAAACAACCCATATAGGTTTACTGCCTTGGAGATCTATCAGATGTTGGTGGACTATTCTTCTTAATCACACTACCATTTCAGTCAATGATGGAGGAAGAACTGCATTCTGGAAAGACAAGTGGTTAGGTAATAGGAGTTTATCAGTAGTGTTACCAGACTTGTTTGATTTAGTGCTAAACCAGAATAGTAATGTGGCAGACATGTGGTCTCCTCAAGGGAGGAATCTACTCTTCAGAAGAAGATAGAATGACTAGGAAATTCCAAGAATGGTTGAGTTGCTCAAATATCTTGACACATTCCAAGGGCTAAAAATGGGATGGACAGATTAGGGTGGGATGGACACAATAAAGGAGCATATAAAGTAAGTTCAGGATACAAGTGCCTAAATGATACTTGTATGCAGAACAACATCTAGCCATGGAAACAAATTTGGAAAGCTCAAACACCTTTGAAGGTGGCATGTTTCTCTTGGCTATTAGCAAAAGAGGCAGTCTTGTCACGTGAAAATCTAAGGAAGAGGAATATCATCTTAGTTACACACTGTTGATTGTGTGCAGAAGCAGCTAAGACAGTGGGACATCTATTCTTACATTGCAGAATTACTGATCAACTATGGAAGATTTTTATCAATCTCAGAATGGACGATGCCTAGCAAAATTGTTGACACTTTTTGTAGTTGGGAAGAAGCTGGAAGTGGAGCCAAGAGCAGGAGAACTTGGATAAGCATCCCACTTTGCATTTGGTGGACTGTCTGGAGTGAGAGGAATGCTAGAAATTTTGAAGATAGGAGTAGGACAGTCCAGAGAATTAAAACTGAATGCATTTTGAAGATAAGATCAACTCCATTCATGATGTGAAATGGAGTTGTTTAGTGCCTTTATTTTTTTGGTGTAAAGAAAGTTGTATAGAGGAAATAGATGACTTGGTAGACTTCTTAGGTGAGCTAGAGCCTCACCATTTTAGACTTCTAATGCACGATGCGCTGTGATGCGTGATGTGAGGCGATGCACTCGCATCTTGTTTTTTTAGGGCTATTTTTAAATTAAAAAAAAGACAGTTAAAATTTTTTGTTTAAGAAAGTTGCGATTCACATATACAATTTTGTAGGGTTTTCTATTGCATTCGACTTGACTGAAGTTTCAACTTTCTCTCTTCTTCACTAAAGGCGACTATTTTGTTGCTGATCATTAAAGTAATTTTTCTTCGCCAAAAAAAGTTTCTACTAAAAGAGCTAGAATATTCTAACCAACAATTAGAAAAGCTTACCATATTCAATAATAAATTGGGATTCGAGTACACTACTAGTAAAATCTCATCGGATACAACTTTATTCATATCTTTTAGTCTAGGGGCTGGCTTTCGCCCGGTGAGACCTCAACCGACAGCCTTGCTTCATTCTGCGGCGATTTTCAAGCTAGCACCCACTTCGGCATATCATCTCGCTCGATTCCAAAAAAAAAAAGACGCAGTTTTTTATTATAAAAATGCCTATATTTCTTATCTAAGCCCACCTACCTTGGGATAAGCGGTTACCGGAAGTTTGAAGCTGACTTTAATGAGCAACACTTCCTCGTAAGGTCACCAAAGCAGGCTCTTTTAGTCGCTTCGATTGTTAGAGCTCACTTCACACCAACAGAATCGTAAGCTTTCTTCTCCGCCTCTAAAAGCTACAACCGTCTCTTCTTATTATTCTCCAAAAACATACCTAGGTTTTGGCAATCACTCTACTGACAGAGAACCTAAGAGCTACCAATAAGCCTTTAGGCAGGTAACGGAAATAGTAAATGTCGTCTTCCTTTACAATGAGTATCGGCCATTTACCCTGCTTCTCTCCAGATTTCATCAAGTGGTCATGCTAAAGACATAAACAGCCTTGGATAATTGAATTATGAGATCCTTCTGAACGAGCTAAGAGAATCTTATTTATTCTCTTTCGTTTTGTTAATTGAAGAAATAATTGAAAAATAAAAAAGCAAGTACAAAAATGAGTAATAGAGAGCAACCCGAATGCTGCACCCTAGATGGCGAAAGTCCAGTAGCCGAAAGCATCACTAGCTTAGGCTCTGACCAGAGTAGCATGGGGCACATGGAATCCCGTGTGAATGGGCAAGGACCACCTTGCAAGGCTATTCTTCTTTCTTCTTTCTTTATCCTTCTTCTTTCTTCCTTCTTCTCCCTTTTCTTCGACTTCTGCTGACTGTTTTGTTGTTGCTTGACCAACCTCTTTTCTTTTCTTCTTCTTCTTCCTCTTCACTTCTGATGCTCTGGGTTTTTTTAACAACTGATGCGCTGTTTTTAACAACTGATGCTTTTATTTTCCTGTTTTACTTTTTTTATTTTTCCTCAGTTCTAGTTTATTTTTTCCTTTTTGTTTGACTTGTTTCTTATGCTTTCTTTACAGCAAATTCTAAATGTCTGATCCGGCTTGGAAATATAATAAAAGGGCAAGTAAGACCAATAGGAACAAAGTTACATGTATTTTTTGTGGCTTGACGTTTAATGGTGGAGCTTTTAGCCATAAACATCTTATTGGTAATTGTCGTGATGTGCAGCAATGTAAAAAGTGTCTTGATTCTGTGAGAAAAGAAATTAAAGAGTATGTTGAGCGAAAAAAGAATCTAAAACATCAAATGTTATCTCCACCACAAGTTACTAATTTTGATGATGATGATGAAATGGAGGAAGGAAAAGCTGTATTTGTCACTCTTTCAAAATCACAAAAACAATCACAAAATGCATCAGCCTCTTCAAGTTATGGATCAACCGGTAAGAAAGGTCCAATAGATACTTACTTTCCGTAGAAGCCAGGAAATGATTCAAGGAAAACTGGTAAGAATTTACAGGCTGTGGCCAAGGGAATTTTGAGGATCGTGTTGTTGCGGCCTTTTCACAGTGATTGTATGATGCAAAGTTGCCCTTCAATTGTGTTAATTACGACATTTTTGCAGACATGATTAAGGCCATAGGCCAATATGGTCCAGGGATGAAGCCACTCACTTATCATGAGGTTAGTGTCACTTATCTAAATATAAAGAAGTTGAAGAGACAAAAAATTGTGGAGGAGAATCCGGTGGAATAGAACAAGTACGGACGTTCCATTATGATGGATAAATGGATAGCAAGAACCAGAAAAATACGCATAAATGTGATGATGAATTCTCCGACATAAAGCTTATTTCTTGAGTCAATTGATGTCCGCGACTCGTCCACTAATTCCATCAAAACGTTCTATTTGTTTAAGAGTACAATAGAGAATAATGAACCAGAGAATGTTGTTCAAGTGGTTACAGATAATGCGGCTGAAAATGTTAAGGCAGGTTCTATGAAATGGGAGTGTTCCAGCACATATATTGGACTCCATGTGCAGCCCATTATGTGAATTCAATATTTGAGGATATTTTCAAGCCAAGACCCTTTCAAGGTGTTTTCACCAAGGCAATTAAGGTGCATTCTTACATTGCTCAAAAGGCCTTAGTTGGTGAATATGATGAGAAAATTCACTCATCAAAGAAACTTGGTGAGACCTGGCAAAACTATCTTTGCTAACGCTTTCTTTGACCTTGCAGAGGATGTTGAAGCAAAAGCCAAATTTGAGAACTATGTTCATTTGAGAAGAATGGATTAATAGTAAATTTGCAAAAGAAGTGTTAGGAAAAGAAATTGCACGGATAATGCTTTCATTCTACTTTCGGAACAATATTGCTTATGCTTTTGAAGTATGTGGTCCCTTGTTACAGTTCTTCGTTTGGTAGATGTTGAGGCAAAACCATCGAACGAGTTACATTTATGAAGCAATGAGTAAGGCTAAGGAGGCAATTACAATTTTTTGTTACTGAGGAGCATAAATATGCAAAGGTTTCTGAGATCATTGATAAAGGTAGAGTGATCAACTCCACAAACCATTGCAGCATTGCATGCAGCTGGTAATATCTTGAACCCATTACTCTATTATAATCGTAAGGATGATTTACTGAATAAGAGTTTGATGAGAGAATTCCATACGTGCATTGAAAGGATGGTTGGTGATAAAGATATGCAAGATAAAATAACCGATCAGATTAGTTCTTACCAAAATGTCGAGGGACTTTTTGGAATGCCAACCGCCACAAGACAAAGAGACAAGAAGTCCCCAGGTGAATGACTCCTTCTAGATTTCTATCAAATTAACACTTTTGAGTTATTTCTTCATAGTTGCTAATTTTGAATAATTACTTTACTTTAATAGTTGAATAGTGTCCGCTTTATGGTTCAGAAACTCTAGAGTTACAAAAGTTCATCATCAAAATTTTAGGTCTAACTTGTAGTGCATCTGTGTATGAAAGAAATTGGAGTGTGTTCAAATAGTATACGTAAGAGTTAAAGAAAAGCTTTAGTAAATTGAGATAAGTATATTATATCTCAAATGTCTTGACTTTATACTTGCCAATATTTATTTGCAAATCCATACCAAAAAGAGGAATAGACTAACTCTATAGCACCTCAATGAATTGTTTGTTCATAAAATACAACAAAACATTGAGGCATCGTTACAACGCTCGCAATGGATTTGATCCAATTAGCTTGGACAACATTGACGATGCCAATGAATGGCTAACTGGAATTAAGAATGCTAAAGATGAATCAATTTTTGAGGGAGATACTAATTTCACTTGGGGTGTTGTTAAAGAGGCAAGTGGAGTTGACGGGTGTCGTTATGGTTTAAGGGGTAGTACTTCAAGCTTACACAATAAGGGAAAAGAAGTTGCTACTTCAACAGGAGATAAGGAAGATGAGCACTATGGTGATACTGAAGGAATAGAAGATTTGGACAATCTTGATGGACTAGAAGAGCCATAGATTGAAACATTATTAATTTAGATTTGAGTTTTCTTTTTTCTGGTTTGTTTTGCTTTGTTGAACTATTTTGTTTCTTGCAATAGGTGTTCAAGTGATCTTGGTGATTCATTTAAAATTTTGCTTATATATATTATCTTTATTGTTGATTATATAGTTGTTGTGGTCTTTTCAGTTATAACTTACTATTTGAATGCTCTATTAGGTCTTTTTTCTATTAAATTGCACTTTGCTTCAGTGATGTGGTCACATTGCATCATACATCACATAATGCGTGATGTGAAGCCTTGTCGCTTTCTCCCGCATCACGCTCCCCTGAACATTGCTCTAAATATTCTGCCAGGTTATCTTCCCTGCACTTCCTTTGATACTTATTCCTACTAAAGCCCTAAAGCATCCGATTAAAGTGCTAAAATATGAATAGCCGGAAGTGCAATAAAACCCCAAGTGATCTAATTCTTGCAACAAATATGGACATCATCATGATTATTAGCAATGTACTCAAAAACAGTTGTTTAATTGCAGGGTTCAACAAAGAAAGTCTTCACATATTCAACTCCGCCCTAAGCCAAAAGCTGCAATCAGAGGCTAATAATCAACACCCTAAACCAAAAAGAAAAGATCTTTTTAACTTCTCATATAGTGTTTCCATTTGCTGAAAACCCAATATATCACAGCCCCTAAATTTATAATACAGTATAGCTGAAACACAAACACATATTAACAACTCAGAACACTTTCGATGATGCTGGTGTTGCACCAAGGGTCAGCCCTTAGGATTGTCGCACTTTATGCGAGAGACTAGTGGACTCGCCTCCTCCTTTATCTCCTCTTTAATAGTAGTAATATTTAGTAATTGCATAGCCTCCTATTCTTTTAGGTGTGTTACTATTTGGGCTTTTATTTGCTTGTATTGTGCTATTTGGTTGTTATGTTTTTCTTGCAATCCTGTTATAACGACATTCCTTTTGAGCTGAAGGATTATGATAACTGCCTCTCTACCCCACAAAGGTAGAGGCAAGGTCTGCGCACATTCGACTCGCCCCAGATCCAACCGTGGGATTTCACTAGGTATGTTGTTGAATGCAAAAATTAAAGCTTATACCCCCACAAAATTAATGTAAAAATATAGCAAAAGCAACTACAACTGATTAAGCTATAATACTACTAAGCTTCAAAACTTACCTGATCAAGCTGATGCAGCACCTGTTCTCTTCTTGCCGTCTCTTCCTCACTCTCATACAACTCTGATTCTTTCAAAAACTTCACAAAAAAAAAAAAAAGACACAAAATTCAGTACAAATTCATAGCCAGAATTGAATTCAAAACAAAAAAGTTGGCACCTTTTCTAATGTTGCGTTTCTTTGAAGATCTGCGTCGGTGGGCCCAGCGAGAGACAAAGGCTTGGTGACTCCATATTTCTTCGGCGGTGGCGCGGCTTCTGCCGGCGGCGGCGTTAAGCTCTCGGAATCCACCATAAATTACCAAACAAGAAAATCAACGAATTACGAAATAAAACCGAAAATCAAAACATTTACAGATCAAGGCAAGAAAGTGGAAAAACGAGAAATTGAGAGGAAAAAAGTGCGCAATTTCATATTGAAGATTAAGCCAACTGGAAAGAGAGAGAGATCTGGGGAGAAAGAAAAGGGTGGAAGATGGGGAAAGGGGTCAATGGAAAGTGGTTTCTGGGGTTTCCCGGAGGGGTGGTTGAGTCCGAGGCCAAAAGAAAAGGTTTGTTTCGCCAGCTTCCCATGACATTTGTTTATTTTGGTCCTAACAAGTGATATTAGAGTCAAGTTAAATCGGTGGTCATCTTGGCGAGTTAAGTTCTAGTCGCAATCGATTTAATGATAGTGAAGATTTTGATTTGAGAATTTTTATCAGAGTATTACTTTGTGTAGAGACAAAAAATTATTAGAGAATATTTTGGAGATAAGAATTGAACTTGTTGAAGACTACATAAAAAAAGTGAAACAAATTTATTTTGTCAGAAATTCAGGTCAAGGGGGAGAATTATTGAGTGTCTGTCCTGACTTTTTTACCATAATTTGATTTTTCTTTAAATATCATAATTGAGTTTTCTTTTAGAAAAAGGAAAACATATTCTTCATATTTGACTAATCTTTATTCTTATAGAAAAAAAGTTATAGACTCTTTAAATAGAGGTTCCTTTCCTTTAGTTTGGTAGCATCCAATGTAGTCCTAGGGGTTTGAGAGAACCTCTATTTATTTCGAGTGAATTTGTGTGAGGTTGTCTCTCTTTATATTTTGTACTCTCTTTTATATATTGGATTGTTCATCTCCTTTTGGGAATGTAGGTTAATTGACGGAACCATGTTAAATTATTATGTCTCTTTTGGTGTATTTCTCATTTATCTTCTTATGCAGCGTCTTTCGAGGTTTGCTTTGCTCACTTCCGCATAACACCTGATTATTTCGGTCATATGTTATATATGAAGTAGTGCTTCCTCAATTTAACTTCTCTCTTAATTCTCTCCCAAAAAACTTCATTCACCTTGTTATACAAGACGAATTATATACAATTGAAAACTGAATATACACAATTGGTGAAAGAATTCAATATTATTTTGAGGTTTTTTTCTCTGCAATTCGAGGTTCCAATTTTTCGTAAATAAATTCTATTTCGAGGGGCATGGTTACAAAAGATCAACTATGTACTAAGGATTCAAGATTTGAAATTTTGGATGATTTGGTATAGTTTAAAATTTTTTTTTTTTGATGAATTTAGTGCCTGGATTTGAGGAAGATGATGAAGTTCTTTTTTGTATAATTTTTTATATTGTTGTATATGCAATACAGACTTTTTATTTCAATTATTTTTCTTCCTCTTTATTTTACACAAACTAAACAATGTAGATACATCATTTAAATATTTTATATACATATATGTATATTTGTACAATTAGATATATATTATTATATAAATATATATAGACGCGCACACAATATAAAACATCATGCAAAATTATTAGAGGTATATAATTACTCATATATAATATTATACAAATAATCGATTGCGTCTTCTTCCTTGGTTCCAAGCATCAGATTCATTCAAAATACCTAAAAACTATAACAAATCACCAAAAATTTCAGATTTGATTTCCTCAATATGTACACGAATACCCACTTACAACAGAGCTTATTACAAAATCAATGAAAATTTATAGCATCTTCTTCTTCCTTGAGTGTTTTCTAAAATTCAACTCAAATATCCTCTAAATCACTTCAAATTTTAAGTTTTAAGCTCTTATATGATATTTCAGATCAATTGAAACAACACCCAATAATATCTCCTAGCAAACCTAACAGCACTTATTTCAAAATTAATCTCAAATTTTATATGCGAGTTTGACTTTCAAACTCAAAATTTGAGATCTGATTCAAACTTAAAGTTCAACTATGGAGTTTTTTAAATAAATCAAATTTTGGATCTATTACATATCAATTTCAAAACTAACATTATCATAAGAAAAAGCAAAAAAGAAGAAAAAAAAGGAAGAAAAAAAAGGAAATAAGCTCTTTCTTTTCATCTGGAAGAAGAAGAAAATATAAAATAAAAAGAGAAAATTAAGATAAAAAATGACTAAAGAGAAGTAAAAAAGATAAAGATTAAAGATGTGATAGAGAGAAAAAAATAATTTGGCTAAAAATGTAAAGTAGCTTTCTTTTTTCTATAGACATTGGACCATCTTTATAACAACTTAAAAAGTTAGCCATATTTTGCAAAGTAAGGTTGTTACATGTGTCGTGCCCTATTTTTTCACGAAAAGTGAGATTCAATGTGACAACTCTTTTTGGATAATTTAATGAGAAGAGTCTTCACCTAGCGAATTAAGGTGCAATTAGGCACCTGTAAGACCCCGCAAAATTCTCTCATAGTCTGAGCCTTAGAGTGTGTCAAGTGAAGCATAACTTCGATCCTAAAAGATTGAGAAGTGCCTTCCTAAGTGATAAATATTTTGAACCATAATATCGAATTTTTGTCATGTAGAGAATTGAATAAGCTTTCCATCGATACCAATTTTGTCAAAATCTGGCATCGAATGAGAAGTTATGACCGTTTTACTGAAAACAGTCAGAACCACCCAGGTGCGATGGCCAGGTCGACGAACCGTCGAGTTTGCGATGGAACGTCGCCCAGCCCGTCGCAACCAAGGCAATGACTCTCTTTCCTAGTCCAAGTGCGACGGCTAGGACAACGGACCGTCGAGGCTGCGACGGACCGTCACTGGGACCGTCGCGCTGAGACAGTGTGACCTAATCTTAGCCAACGTATGACGGACCGTCACTTCGAGGCAGTGTATTTTTTTTGGGCCAATGTGCGATGGATGATCTAACGGACCATTAGCCTGAGCGACGGACCGTCACTTCGATCGTCGTAGCCCCCGTTCAGCATTTTTAACTCGAATTTAAAAGGGCTTTATGGGTATTTTCCCACTCTTTTCAGCCCCTATTTATATCCAATCAAGGATCATAACTTCATTTCTCATCTTCAACATAAAAAACTAGGGTTTCCTACAAATCAAAACCCTTCTTCCTTCTTCAAGAAAAATCAAGAATCTCTCTAAGAGCCTTCAAAAAAGAGTTTCCTAAGGTATATAGATGTTGATTTTTGGTCCCTTTCATCCAAGAAGCTCAAAAACCCTTTTCAAAAATTCAAAGATCTTATGTTTATGGGGTTTCAAGATTCATGTGTGTTGAAATTGATGTTCATGCTATTATTAAGTTTTGATTCATATTTGTTTCCAAGGTTTTCAAGCTTTGACCCTAATAAGTGATATTCATGTGATGTTCATGATAAACCCTCATCAAGTTGCCTATTAAGTGATGTGTTCATGTCAATTAAGTGTAGGAGTTGTTGAATAAGCAAAGCATGTTCCTCACATGTTTGATAAAATGCTTGTGTGAAAGGATTAGAGCCATTATAGCATGCTGACTAGAAATCTCCAATTGTGTACAAGCTCATGCATGCCAAGTGTTTGTTGAAAAGCCTTAGTGAATAAATTGTGACACAATAGCATGAAATTCCCCAATTATGTGCTCTTCGATACATGCTAAGACTTTAATACATGCTAAGTGTTTGATGCAAGACCTTGTTGAATGGAGCATGAGCCAATAACATGTCTCCCTATACTACTACATGTTTATGATTTCTAAATGCTTGAAGAGATGTTTTAGTGATTATGATGGTGAATGAATGTCTATGTTCTTGATAATTCAAGAATGGTTATGCTTTACTTTTATATTATCGAGTCCTGAGGGTATTTATACCCGACAATTTAGCTGCAGTCTAGAGCCAGTGTCAGTTTTCACGATAATCTCAGTCAAGACACGATTCTCAGAACTCAGTGAGTTATAGAACTCTATACTTTCAGATAAATACAGAACTTAGAAATCTTGGTAATCTCAGTATCGCTAGTATTCTAGACCCAGTTCAGTACTCAGCTCAGATCTAGTAGTATTCAAGTGTTTAGTTCAATTCTCAATAATATTCGAGTAATCTATCCCAAGCTCAGTATCATTCAGTCAGATAATGAGATTCAGTAGTATTCCATCAGATACAAAACTAAGTAAATTCAGCTTAACTCAGTTAGATCAGTCGAGAAATATGACCAGTATCAGATTCAGTTCAGTTTAAGTTGAGAATCAGTTCAGAGTTTTTCAGTTGGGAGTAGGAGCTAGCACCGAGCGAGTGCAGGGATGATGACTCCCCATTAGAGAGGCAGAGTCTTTAGGAGCAATCCCTGAACTCTAGAACTGCATAGCCAGTGCAGAATGTAGGAGTCACCCATTAGAAAAGGCTTATCACCCGCTAGATAGGCTTGACTTCCTGCGAGGGTCACCAGTTAGAGAGGCTTGACCAGAGAGGTCTTTACCCATGGCATGGTATTAACACCCTTCTAGCTGGGGTTACAGGTTGGACCCTACCAGTTCAAATTCGGAGTATGTCAGTTAAGTGAGCACTCCTACAGTTACAGTTTTAGTATCAGTCTTCAGAAAAGAACTCAGAAATCAGGACTGTCAGATACAATCATCTATCTTAGTGAGGAACTCAGATAGTTCCATTGATTCATGGGCCACCCGCTAGATAGGCATGGTCCCACATAAAGTTATTGAATAATCTCATTATCAGATCCAGAGATCACCCGTTAGATAGACTTGATCTCAGTCTCAGATTCAGCTGGGTAATCTCATTATTAGATCCAGAGATCACCCGTTAAATAAGCTTGATCTCAGTCTCAGATTTAGTTGAGTAATCTCATTATCAGATCCAGAGATCATTCGTTAGATAGGCTTGATCTTAGTCTCAGATTCAGTTGAGTAATCTCATTATTAAATCCAAAGATCACCCACTAGATAGGCTTGATCTCAGGCTCAGATTCAGTTAAGTAATCTCATTATCAGATTCAGAGATCTTCTGATAGATAGGTTTGATCTCAGATATAATTTTTTCTTATCATTGATAGTAGATTCCGAAATCATCCGTTAGAGAGGTTTGATCTCCGATGCAGTCAGTGGAGAGTAGAAAGCTCAACTTTCAACCATTGATATAATTAAATTCAGTTATTCAGTATCTCAGGTATTAATAGTGAGTTCAGATGACAGTAAAGTAGTATCCGAGTTTCAATACTTCGAGTTGTGATATTTTCAGTTATGGTTTATGCATTCATGCATATGTCCTCATTCAGTATTCTCATGATTATTCAGTTAGGTAATTGTTCATGTATAAGCCCTTACATTTAGCCTTACCTCATAATCATACTTGGTACATTACCGTACTAACACATTTATGCTATGGTGTTTTATTTGACACTATAGGTTCAGAGGTACGAGATCCAGAGTAACCTTAACAGCTCAGTCCCAGTCAGTAGTAGTAGACATAGCAGTGAGTCCTCTTCAATCGAGAATGATCCTTATTCTTATTATTATCGTATCAGACAGTTTATTTTCAGTAGGGAGTTAGTTGGGGACATGTCCCATCAACTCCACAGTTCAGATAGTTTAAAGGCTTTTCGGACAGATGTATCAGTATTCAGTTTTAAATTTTGAGTATTTTTAGATGTTTTGAACTTTATGGCCAATTTTTGCATTTATTATCTATATTATGTAGTGTTCCGGTACAGATATCAGTAGAGGGTTAGCTTGTGGTCCTTCAGGATCATGAGCACCATGTGATGTTCCGGTTCCAAAAAATTGGGTCATTACAGCACCATTCTATATCAATCATGATTATTTAATTATTAATTTATGTCATCAAAAAATTCGAGTAAGGGTTCAAATTACCTTAAAAGAAAGGTGTCAAGCACCTTTCGAGGTCCACAAAGGTGAATCCGAGCTTAATTCATATATTATGTGGGGGGATTTATGTGGTAAACAAAAGTCAATTGATTTTAATAATTTATTTATCAACTAAGTGATTAAGACAGGAAAAAATATTTATCTTAGAACGTCTAAGTAAATTAAACAAGAAACGAAGCATTAAATTAAATAGCAAAAATATATAGGAAAGCTTAGTAAAATATTAATATCAATCTAATTACTAGGTGATTAAATATAAGAAATAAATATTTATCTAACTAATATAACCTTAAGCGATAAGAGAAAATGAATTTTATTTATTAATAAGACGTATAAAAAACAAACAATTAATAAAGAATATTAGATAAATGAGAAGATAGAATGGAACCAATGATATAGTGCAAGAAAGGAATTACTTAATAAAAATAAACCTAGACTACCCAAACAAACAAACATACAAAATAAAATAAAAATCTGTTAAGTTAGGGACTAATCGATAAACGCAACGCAAAATCTTTTAGAAAGATTTTTTAATCAAGGTGCAATGATTATCGGATGTAACAATCCAAAATTGTCTTTACGATGAAAAATGGGATAAATTTGCACTTAAACTTTCCTTGGCCAATTTTTAAGAAATTTAAGGCTAGTCTAAGATGGAACGATTTTTGAGATGTGTTAGCAAAATGAAATCTGATACTAATGTGATGGTTTATAGTAACGTTTGATGTAATATTTGGATATACGACGAGTTTAGGAAGCCATAGCAATTTCCAGTACCTGAAATGGACCCGAGAACTCTGGTAATAAAGATTATCATGGAGGAATTGGTTTGCGATATTACAATTAGTGGTGTGTGTTGTAAAATGAGCAAAAATTGGGGAGAGGTCATGAGGTTTTGCCTCAAAATGCTGCAATGAAAAAAATAACCACTGTAGTGGTACCTCCGCAGCAGCGGACCTTAATTTAAAGGCGCAAACCACTGCAGCAAAACTTTAACCATTGCATCAATATCATGGCAGTAACAATTAACTGTTGTAGTGGTCACAAACAGGATTTGATAATTTTAAAAATCAGAAATATTTTCATTCTCCATTTTTTTAGAAACTCATAGAACTCTAGGAAAGACGATTTTCAAAGGATTTTTGATGTTTTTCATCTTTGGAGGTAAGTAATTACATTCTATACTTGAAGTTACTTCCTATAACCATGGAAATTTTTTAAAAATAAATTCATGGTAGAAAATTGAGGTTTAGCCCTAGGTATTGATATTAATAAAAAGGGTGAGAATGTGTATAATTCAATAAAGAATGATTTTAGGGTGATAAAAAATATTAATGGGAGTGGAATTATGGTTGTTCATTCTAACTCAAGTAGAATTCATGTGGCTTAAGAAATAGAAAATCATAAAATAATGAAATAAGGTGAGTTTATGACTAAAATCAATGATTTTGATCCCTAGTAGTTGAAAATGGGATGGATAATTGAAATGGATGTATGCTCTTGTTGTTTTAGATCAAGAATGGATTGTATGAGAATGAAAGGACAAAAGTGTGGCTTAAAGGTGACTTGAGCAAGGAATTGAGGTAGACTATGGTTCTTGGCTTTGTGCATGTTTGTAAACTAAGCATCTATGATTGCCTTTTAGTATGACTTATGATTTATGATTGCATTTTATTTCATATGCATTATGATGATATTGGGTGATAAAGGATCGGGTATCACACCAATACAGATATAATGTGTTGTGATAAAGGATCGGGTATCATATTGGTACGATATGATGTTGTTGTTGATGATGAGAAGAGTAAGATATGATCCACACATCTTGCATATATGTACTCATTTATATGCACTGGGTGTCTTATTAAAGATTATATATAGTGATGAGTTGTTTATGAAAGTGACTATGTATAAAAGCTTATGAAAGTAAACTTATGAACTATATCCATAATTCTGTATGATGTAGTTTGTTGTTAATGTCCTTAATTATGAATTTGGTTATGATTATTTTTGTACTTGTCTAGCTTGTTTATTTGTTCATTATTGAGTTAGTAGGCCTATGATGCTTACCAATACTAGTTGATATACTGATTCTATCTGTACTCTTTTTTTGTTGGTGCAGAACATCTTTCAGCAGCTGACACATTACCTCAACTCTAGTTAGTGGTTCAAACTTGATTTTGAGGGTGAGCACCATGACCGAGCAACCTTTCGATCCTTCTATTAATGTTGATGTCCTTTGTTTCTGGATAAAAATGATTTCCTATAATTATGTTTTTGGGTATTTTTGTTGTTCAGACTTAGTTTATTCTTATATATTCTTGTACAGTGTCTTCAGATCCTAGATATAATAAATAGTGGTTTTCACACTCTATTGATTTTGAGTATTGATGTTGGCTTGATAGGTAGTTTAATTTATTGAAGAAACTCCTTTTTGTACTTGTTTAGAACTTGAGAATTAATATAAGGTGAATATAAGAGTAACACTTGAGTTAGTAAGGGTGCGGTTAGTCTGGTTCTCCCGCTATAGGTTAGGGTGGGTGCTAATCATGACCAGTTGGGTCATGACATTTAGTCATAAGTGTATTATCTAGATCACTCCCAACATAGGAGAAAGACAGTTGAGGCTGGAGAGGTTTCTAATCCTAACGAGATCACCCCATACAACTAAAATAATACTTCGCAACCCAGTTGAGGGAGGATTGCTTATATTATTTAGTGGATACATACTATCATCTCCCACTTCCTGCCTAAGTTTGATTATTAGCTTGAGTAGCACGCTAAAGAAAATGATAAAAACTAGCATTTCCTAAAATGCCTATCCGTCCTAACTTAATGTCCAAGAGGTATTGAATATGCTATTTTGGATTTGATTTTAGATAAAATATAATTTTAAGTTTCTTAGTTAGACTCGAAATTAGCATCAAACAAAAGAAATAAATAACTTAAGCAATTAGCACATAAAACATCAAGTAGAATTTTGATTTATTAAAGTTGATTAAGGGATAAACATGCTGGAAATGATTAACTCCTATAGGCATAATGTCTGTGGTGTTGATGTTTAAACAAGTCCTATAGGCATGATTCTAGGTGAAAATTGACAAATTAACATGTTGAAAATTTCTTATTAAAAATCTTATAGACACAAGACAGATTGACATAATGAAATTAATTTAAAGTCTTAAAATCTGGTGTTAAAAATATGACAGATTTAATTAACTTGCTAAAATTGAACATTACTAAATGAACAATGCCCAGACTGACATGCTGGAATTTTTATTAATAATCCTATAGATGTAATTTCTATTAAATAACATGATGAAATTATTTAATAAACTAGTAAATTAAACTAAAATGAAAGTTTTATAATGTTAAAAATTAAAAATGTATTTTGTTAGTACTTTTTTTTATAAAAAAAAATCGATCTAATGTTAAAAGGACAACCTGGTGCATTAATGCCCCGCTATGTGTAGGTATGGAAAAAGGTCCTACCACAAGGGTGTACTGTAGCAGTCTTACCCTGCAGTTTGCCAGAGGCTGTTTTCAAGGCTTAAACCCGTGATCTACCAGTCACATGAAAATAACTTTACCAGTTATTCCAAGACTCCTTTCAAAATCAATCTAATGCATAATGAAAATATGTAAGAAAATTCAAATAGAAACACAAATCACTACTTTCTTATACTTTCATAATTACAAAGTTCTCAAAGGACACGTCTCTTTATTTTAAAAGTAAAGTTACACACGTATTTTATAAAACAAAACTTTATTACTCCATGTATAAGGATTAACTATTCTTTCCTTTTTCATCCAATAATATGTATAGTTGGCAATAAGTAGTTCATATAATTAATTTTCTTAAAAGTTGGATAGGCTATTGAGTGAGTTATTGCAGTTAAGCTCTTCGGTAAAATTGAGAGGCATCGTGTAGTAATTGTTTGTTCATTTTTTAAGTGAAGGGAAGAAAATGAGCTAACTGAGATATACAAAAATCTAGTGATTGGAAATTGAACGTCACTTGCAATAACTATTAAACACTTTAACTAAAACTAATTAAAAAAATCCCGTGAAAAAGGTAAAAAAAATGTACTCTCCCTCCGTCAATTTTTACTTACCTAATATTCTAAGTAGATGTTTAACCATAAATATTAATCACAATATTTTGAAATACGTTTTCAATTTATTACGGAATACTTGTTTGGTTATGAAAACCAAAAACCTATTCCAGAATATGTTTTCATAATTTTTGATTTTTCGGAAAACATCTCTTGAGGTGTTTTCACTTTTTCTGGACTCAATTTTTTCTATCACTTTGTAGATAATAAAATTCGTGATCGAGAAAATAATTGTTCGAACAAGAAAAATATCGCAACAATCATTTTTATTTCAATATCTGAGTGTTGCAATCTCTATTAATCCTCTGATTTGACTTTTCAAATATGAATTCAAGGGCTTCGAGCTTGATATTGATTGTTGCTAAACTTAATGGATTTAATCATAACTTGTATTTGAATTCATGGTCTTTTGAGCCCGTTCTTGAATTTTTGGTCTTCATCTTGAATCTTGATGAATTAGATCTTGATTTATGGATTTGATGAACATGATCTCGACTTATCCTTGAATTCAAGGGCCTTTGAACTTGTTCTTGAATCTTGTGGTCTTGATCTTGAATCTTGATGAACTTGATCTTGAATGCTTGAATTTGTAGAGAAATCTGCGACGTTTGATCCACGAGCTCTCTTTTCCTTCTGGTTAGAATTCTTGACCTTTTTTTTAAAATATGAAATCTTTATTTATAGTTGTGGAAAGGAAAGAATCATGGTCAGTACCAACTCTTTTCTACCAATCAGATTGAAGTGACATGGCCATATTTAATTGATTGGAACATGTTATCTTGTGCACATGGCATGGTTCTATTGACTCATTTGTTTGATTTGGTGTGCCATGTCATTTGTCATTTGACACTAATTGGGCTGCTCGAATAAGATAACATCTCGGACTTAGCAAACTGGGCTCATCATTTGTAGCTTAAATTAATGGACTAACCCAATAAAATTTGAACTTTAATTAAATCCATATTTGTTGGATTTAATAATTAAATTAATCCATAATATTTATTTGACTAATATATCTTGAGTTTAATTTGAATAAAATTTATTTGATTACAAATGCCCCTGCTTCAGGACTGGTCGAGTGTATACTTTAGAGACTAGACTGGAAGTATGATTTATTTAAACATGTTACCTTCGTGGTTCAAAAATTTTCATGCATATGAATACCCCATTTCATTAGTTGAGAAAATTTAAGGCTAAACCATGCAATTTATATATTAATATTGCCTCTTGAAAAAACCTTTTTTTTAAAGTCACAAACTCCCTTTTAAAAAAAAATTATCATAAATTTCTACACGTAAGACCCATTAGTGAGACATGATATTCAACTCCAATAATGAATTGCTTAATGATATCCACTTCTACTAGGATATCTTAACTTTGTCCAATTCCAAATAGATTTTGGAGAACTTTTCACCACCTTACTTAACCAGTTTTAATCAGGGATATAACTCTTCCAATATGAATTTATATTGAAGATAGAAACAACTTCCTTACAACTCTATAAAAGGATATAGGTTGCCCACTTTTTAAATATCAGTTTTGGGGTTTCTATGCCATGAATAATGCCGAGGTAGCTTCTTTCGCTTCTACTTTTCTTTTATTTTTTGTCACTTTTTTCCAGCTTAACATGTTAGTGGTAGAAAATCCATATCTATTGTATAAATATTGAAATCATGAATGGTTTAATATTCTAAAAACTAGACTTAGAGATCTATAGCATATCCAAAATCGTAATTCTAGAAACTTTTATGAAGTTAGCCTTGAGTTTTCTCATGTTGAAAATTTTAGATTTATGCATCTTTACTAAAACTTTTATATCCTGAAGCAAGAATGACGAAATTGCGAGCCATTTAATTTTTTTGAAATTAGATACATAGATCTATGACATATCCAAAATTCATAATTTAAAACTTTTGGTATTTTTTCAGATGTTATCCTGAAATCAACCTTAGATTTTGATGCATCGACAATTTTAAATTTACACCCCGATACTAAAAAATTGTATCTCAGTGTGGCAGTACTGAAATCATGACTTGTTTGATTCTATAAATACCAGACACATGCAATAGAACATATCCAAAATTTAGAATTCAACACCTCTGGGATTATTCTAGACAAATTTTTGAAGTTAACCCTAAATTCTGTCCCTAAGAGAATTTCAGATTTGCGATGTCTCACTAAATAATTTATATCTTGATAATGGACCATCACCATCAAAAGGTGTTTTGATTGCCTTGAGATAAGATATTCAAGTTGTTTTGATTGCTTGAAATCAGACTTTCGGGGCTTCATTCTCACTAGAATATCTTATCTCAAGCCTATCCAAGTTGTTGATGTATGACTTTTGAGTTTGAAACGTCCTGACAGGTAATAATATCTCTTCTATTTGTACTTTATTTGTTTTGTCTTGTCCTTTTTTTGTAGGATTGAAATAGAATTCATAACGAGTCAGCGTGATGTGCAATAGTTTAACTTTGTCTACGAGACCTGACAAGTACGACTTTAAATTAGGTCTCTTTCAACGATACACACAGTTAGCTTAGGGTGCGAGAGTTTAATTTCGCCTCCATCACTTTGAGACATGACAAGTTCGGCTGCTTTACATAACAAATCCATCAAAATGCCAGCTTAAGGTGAAAAAGGGTAAATATTTTCCACTTTAAGGCATGGAAATTTTGAGATCCTTTTAAGGATAAATTTGTGAAGAGACCAACTTAAGGTGCAAAGGGACATATTTTGTCCACCTTAAGGCATAAAAATTTAGAGATTTTTTTAAGGATAAATTTGTGAGAGACCAATTTAAGGTGCAAATGGACAATTTTTGTCACTTTAAGGCGTGGAAATTTAGAGATCCTTTTAAGGAAAATCCTGAGAAGTATTGGGTAAATTTTGTCACTCTAAGGTGCATAGGGGCTCACCTTTAGACCTGGAAATCCAAGAGGCTTTAATTTGAATACTTAGAAGTATTGACAACTTCAGCTTGTAAATCTGGCAGTTTTGGAGGTTCAACTTTCAAATTTGGTGTATTTGGAGACTTCAACTTGTAGACTTGGCAAATTTGACAATTTCAGCTTGTAGACTTTGTAAATTTACAGACTTCAGCTTATAAGCATAATTGGAGACTTCAGCTTGCAGGCTTGATAGATTTTTGGCTTCAACTACAGGCTTGGTAGATTTGTGCCCATAGTTGTAGTCTTGGAGAACTTTAGCATTCCAAATCCCATCGAATAGCCCCTTTTTTTATTTTTAAGGGTTGCCTTCATTGTGCTATGAATATTTGGTGCAAGTTCAAAATTTGAGGAGAATACTTGCAGACTTAAATTTTGACACCTATACAATTATACTCATAATGAAATTCTAAGCACCTTCGTACCTTAATAAAGAGAATCAAGTCACAACATAGTTCTGAGTATTTTTAAATATATTTTTTATGTCCTATCTTTTGCCTAGGCTTCCTCTTTTGAGGTTTTCAAAGCGGACCTTTTTTTTTGAGCTGTACATAGTTTTTACTCTTGTGGGCCAAGAGTGGATATGCAGTTTATTCTCATGCCTTGTGTAGCATCATTTTCCTTCAAGTATAGTACTTCTTTAAGAATTTTACATTGATAGGACCAATTCACACTATTTACATTCACAAGCTTGTAAGCACCATTTGAATACGCCTTTTGTATAACATATGGTTCATCCCACTTCAAGGTGAATTTGCCCTTAGACTTATAAGAAGTAATGATGAGCCTCCTTATTACAAGGACTTAGTCTCCAACTTGAAAATATCTCAAGCGAACCCTTTTGTTAAAAGAAGGAGTTAGACATGGTTGACAACATTCAATATGTTATTAAGCTTATAACCTCTTCCCATCACGAGCTTCAAACTCCGCAAAATACAACTTAGAATTTTCTTCTGTGGTGTGTCCTTCCTGAATATCAAGTCTTAAAAAAGGTATTTAACGTTCAAAAGGTAGGACTTCTTCAACTCTAAAAGCAAGTAAGGATTGGGTTATTTATGTCGGTGTATGGTAAGTCATCCTATATGCCCACAAATCTTCTTCTATTTGTTCATGCCAGTATCATTTGGACTTGGAGGATGAATTTCTTCAACAAGTTTCATAAAGTCTTGTTAAATGCTTTAGCCAAACCATTAGCAACAACATCATACATAGAAGACTACACTGCTTAAAATCAAAGAGATCATAAATTTTGTTCATCGACTTGTTATCGAATGGCTTGCCATTGTCGGTTATTATATATTGAGCGCTTCTGAAGTGATAGATGATATTTACTCAAATGAAGTTTACAACATTCTTTTTTTCAATTCCTTGAGAGCAACAACTTGAGCCCATTTTGAGAAGTAATCTGTCGCAACCAAGATGTATATGTGTCCATTAAAAGACTTTGGTAGTGGTCCAATAACATCCAATCCCCAAGCATCGAATGTCCAAGATGCGATGGTCGAGTATAGATATTTGGGAAGCTGATGTATGAAATTCACATAAAATTGGTAAGTCTTGCACCTTTCACTGTAGTCTAAGCAATCTTCCACCATCGTTGGCCAATAATATCTCATCCTTTTTATGTGAAAGTAGAACTTTTTGGTCCAGACTAATATGATCCATATACTCTCAAGTGTGCTTCTTGTAAACTTAAATTATTTCTTCCTCTCCCAAATATCTCAAGAGTACTCTTTCAAATGATCTTTTGTATAATGTGTCTTTTTTGTATTTTTAGTAAAGGAAGTAAGGTGCACGATGATGGATGTTAGTCCTTCGCCTTGGATCCTCTAGAAGTATCCCATAACAAAAGTAATCAATGACAGGTTGTCACCAATCTTTCTTTAAGGTTTTAGACACAACGACGAGGTGCTCAACCTTATTTTCTACTTATTCATCCTCATTCGACGATGGTACTATCCATTCTTGACGGATAGTTACTCATGTATGATTTGAAAAGGTTAGGGTTGAGGCTAAAGCAACCAAGGCATCAAGTTTCTTATTTCTTTATTTGGAACATACTGGAGGGTTACTTATCCAAGCCATCATATCAAATTCTGAGCATAACCATGGTATGGGCGTAGCTTAGGGTTTTTCATGTCATAGCTTCCTAAAAGTTTCTTGTTCACCAATTGGGAGTCACTAAGGACTTGTAATTTTAGTTGTTCCATGTCGAAAACCATCTCAAGCTCAAGTATTAATGCTTAATATTCAGCAACATTATTGGAGCAATGATTTATCACGGTAAAAGAGTATGAGATGAGCTCTTCTTGTGGAGTAACAAATACCACGCTAGCACCAGCTCTACCTCAACGTATGGCACTATCAAAGTGCATCTTCCACGAGAATCTAACTTTAATAACCATTGCATCATTATCAGGCAGTTTATCGATAAGTTCCTAATCATTAGGTACCGAGTGGTCTGCCAATAAGTCTACCAATGCTTGCCCCTTTATGACCTTTTGGGGAATGTACACAATCTCAAAATATTGACATTGAAGGTACCATCTTGCAAGTCGATCACTAGGGATTGATTTCGACATCACAAAGTTGATGGGTTATACCATAGATACAAGACGAACGACATGACCTTGAAAGTAATGCTTCATATTTTGGATTAAGAAAACCAACGCCAAACATAACTTTTCGATCGAAGAATAATTTGGCTTATTTGGTGTCATCATTCTGCTCAAATAGTAAAGAGAGTTTTCTTTGCCTTCACTATTTTCTTTAGCCAGTAGTGCTCCAACTGACCTTTCTTATTCTTCGATTTAGTGTATCAACAGTTTTCTAGGTATAGATGCCACAAGAATTTGAGGCTTTATCAAGTATGATTTGATGCTTTCAAAGGCCTTACTATAAGTTTGGTCCCATTCAACAAAAGAGCATTCTTCTTCATGAATGGTTGACATTTTTTGGCTAGGTTTGAGATGAACCTCCTTAAATATGCTAGATTTCCTTGAAGGGTTTTTAACTTATGAATATTTTGAGGCTCGAACATCTTTTAAATTATATCAACCCTGGCTTGATCAGTCTCAATTCCTCAATATTATACAATGAAGCTAAGGAACTTTCCAGAAGTAACTCCAAAAGCATATTTCAATGGGTTTATTTTGAGTTGATATCGTTAGAGCAACTCAAATACCATTCTTAGGTCTTTCAAGTAGTCATTCCCCTTTCTCAACTTCACCACTAAGTCATGTACATAACACTCAACATTTTTATGGAGTAGGTTGTCAAAGATATTGTACATAGCCCTTTGATAAGTGACACCAATATTTTTCAAATCGAAAGGCATCACTATGTAGCAATAAATTCTTTGGGAGTATGAAATATAGTGAGCTCTTCTTCCTTCAGTGCCATACATCTTTGGTTATAGCCAGATGAACCATCCATGAAGGACATTGCCTCATAACTTGTGGTAACATCAATTATCAACTCTAGAATGGGAATTGGGAAATCATTCTTAGGGAAGGCATTGTTGAGATCCATAAAGTCGACACAAACTTAAATTTGGCCATTATTTTTCCATATAGGAATAATACTTGAGAAAAATGTAGGGTATTTGACTTCTAAAATAAATCCAAATTCGATGAGTTTGTTAGCCTTTATTTTTAATCAATGAAACCAATTTTGGCCTAAAGCGCCTTTGGGCTTGCTTTTTAGGATGAGCACCATTCTTGACTACCAACTGATGGACTACTACTTTTGAATCTAATCCAAACCTCTCCTTATAAATCCAAGAAAAAACATCTTTATATTCTTTGAGTATGTCCATATAAGCGATTTCTTTATCCATTTTTAGAAAAGAGCTCAGGTAAGTTGGTCTTGGGTTTTTATCACTGCCAAGATTGACTTTACTCAAGGGATCTATTGTGGCCTTTACTCCTTCTTCAAGTTTTGATGGAGCATCCCCAACATTTTTTTCCTCTTATGGATCATCGTCATTGATATATATGGTAACACCAGGAAATGTCTTCCAAATCTCCATCAACCTTCATTTGAGATGAGACATCATTCTTACCTTGGGTTATAATATGACATAAAGATCTTACACTTTCTTCATCTTGCTTGCGCTTATTAGTATATACCTTAATATGAGTGTTTCCCTTGAACACCTTTTTTTGGTTTAATTTTATTTTATTAATAATTAAAAGTTAAAAATCAAGAATGGGCTAACCCATTCAAAATACAACCTAAGTAGCAAAGAAAATAAATATGAATCGGATTTTAGAAACCCAGCCCAAAAAATACATATGTATAAGTAAGTAGGGTTTCCTAACTGAGCTAAGAAGCTCATTAGTACCCTCTGCCTCTTCTGCTCTTAGTGTAGAGTTTCCATGGATTTGTTTTTCAATCTTCAGTTCCAACTTCTACTTCTTTGGGTGGTGAATACCGTTCCCTTGTATAGCTATGGTGTATACATCTTCTGTTTCAAAAGTAAGTTTCCTTTTTCATTTAATCATCTGAGGTTGATCGTTGTTGCTTAACTCATTTTTTTCTTTCAACAACCAGCTGAGATCTCCAGTACTAAGGTGTATGATAAGCTTTTTTGGTGCACGAAAAGAGGGTCTAGTCTGCTTAGGCCTGGTAATCATTGCAGGTAAGCTTACCAGATTGTTATTGCTAACTTTAGTCTCCCTTCTGAAAACTAACCTTCCTGTTGAATTAGTTCTTGAAGGGAGGGATATTAACGGATACTCAGACCCACTGGATCTTTGATGATGCCAAAAACCTAAACTGCATGAATTGAAGAGCTGACCAATGACCCTTGATTTACTGAGAGTCCTTTTTGATGGCTGATGACCTAGGCTAAGTAGTTTTCTTTTTTATTTGTTGCTCATCTTGTACAGAAGCAAGTGTATTATTAGCCTGTCTAGTCTGTTGTCTGATGCTTAGCTGCTAGCCTGAGATAAGATGACTAATACTTATCACTCTTCAATATCTTTCTAGCTGTGTTAGGCAATTGCTAAAATGTTGTATATTTAAATTGATTGCACTCCATTACTATGTTGGCTAGATAATCTGCTAGCTGGTTCCCCTCTCTGAATGTATGAAGTATTTTTACTTGCTTGCTTTCAACCAGTTTCCATGTGTTCATTATTATATCCTCAATCTTCTATGCTATTTTGCACTCCTTGCATAGAATCTGCTTCAGTATAAGTGATTCAATCTGTATTATAACTTTGCTGTGTCCTGAATTACTGCAATGTTTTGCTACATTCCAAAGAGTAATTGCTTCTGCTTCTAAACTAGTGATCTTTTCAATAGCCTCTCCTGTTGCATACACTAGATCACCTTTTTCATCTCTTAAGCAAAATGCCCATGAACTTCTCCCTGGATTTTTTCTTGACACTCCATCTGTATTGTATTTAACCCAGCCTGACTTTGGAAATTCCTACATAACACCTATAA
This sequence comes from Capsicum annuum, assembly GCF_002878395.1. Lineage (NCBI taxonomy): Eukaryota > Viridiplantae > Streptophyta > Magnoliopsida > Solanales > Solanaceae > Capsicum > Capsicum annuum. The sequence continues at coordinate 24,295,525 of NC_061118.1, read as the reverse complement.
CCTTGATTATAGGTTTTAGTTGTCTGAATTGGTACATAATAGCAGGTTAATCCCCTCTAAAATTCAAAGCTGGCTTTCGCACTTTAAGTAGCATCTTAAGATGTCTTGTAACATTGACGATCATCTTGTGAAATGAAACTCCTTTTCCTTCATGCTTCAGTGAATTCCTCCTTTTCCATAATTCCCAAATTATCATGGATGGAATTGCTCTGAAATAAGCTTTATCTCTTGGCTTTACATCAACATTCCACTATGAATATATGACATTTCTCAGACTCAGTCCCTGAATATTAATACCTATAAAAGAAGAGAAGTAGGTCCAAGTCCTGTTAGCAAAGTCTGATCCCAATAGTACATGAGTCACAGTCTCTTGTGTTGGATTTTGACAACACTAACATATAGAAGGACCTTCCACTCCCCATCTTCGAAAAGTAGCATCAACAGAAATCTTCCCCTTACACATTCTCCACATGAAAAACTAAACTTAAAAGGTAAACCTTTTATCCATACTTTCTTGTATAACTCATTAGAGTTCTCCCTCTGTCAAATATAGTGCCATACAGATTTAACACTAAAATTTCCTTTTGTATCCTAAGGTCCAAACTGCCTATAAATCATTTTGTGGACTATTTACATTGTGAAGTATATAGTCCACCATGTCCTCTGATAGAATCTTCTGATGTTTGATGTCATCCCATTGACTTTCCTTAATCAAATCACTAACTTTCTGAATACTATCATCCCATTCTCTGCTATTCTCTACAATGGAGTATAAATCTCCTAACCCTGTCCAATTATCAAACCATACATGGGAACTCCCTCCCTTTATTTTTCACAAAATCAAGTGATTAACCAAGTCCCTTACAATCAATATCTTTTTCCAAACTTGTGAACCACATCCTGATTTCCACATGGCTTCTGTAGGATGTACTTTACTGCAATATTTATTCATCATATAATCTCTCCATATAGATCTCTTTGTTGTAAAGTTCCACCAGAGTTTACAGAATAATGCTGTTGATATATCATGAAGGCTCCTAAAGCCAAAGCCTCCTTCCAGTTCTGGTAAACACATTTTGGACCATGCAACCCAATGTCTGCCTTTTTCTTCTGCACTACTACTCGAAAAAAATTTAGCAGAACACTTTTGAATAACATTAATCACATTCTTTGGAGGATTCATAACTGACAAGCAATGGATTGGAACACTTTGTAGCACATGTTTGATTAATACAACCCTTCCACCAAAAGATAATAATTTTCCTTTCTATGTTTGTAGCTTAGTACTAATTCTATTCATAATCTGCTAATAATAAAGCTTCTTCTTTCTCTTGTAAAAAACTGGAAAACCAAGATAATTAAAAGGAAACTCCTTCTTTAGTATGCTTGTAATCACTTCTACTAAGACAACTACTCCATTGGATGCTTTTTCATGCAAATACCAAGCACTCTTATCCTTGTTAATTCTTTGAACTGATACCTTCTCATATTCCTCCAAAGTATTTGTCACTAGATTCAATATCCCTAATTCTGCTTTGTACATAACGATCATATCATCTGCAAAAGCAAGGTGATTTAACTTAAGGCTTCCTCTAGGCATTCCAAACAACTTGAAATTCTTCTATTTTAATAATTCCTTCAGGCTTCTTGACAACACCTCTACTACTATAATAAACAAAGTAGGAGATAAAGGATCCCCTTACTTTAATCCCCTAGAAGATTTAAAGAAACCTTTGGTCTATCCATTAATTAACAATGAATACCAATTATTTGCCAATAGTCTGAACACTATATCAATCAACTGTTCAAAAAAACCTATCCTCCTGAGTACCTTTGTAAAAAAAACCATTCCACTCTATCATAAGCCTTCATCATGTCCAGTTTCATAATTATATTTGGTGGTGTCCCTCTTTTCCTAATCTCAACAACTATTTCTTGCTCAACCTAAATCCTCTGATACTATTTCAGGCAAAATACACTTAAGTCTTTCATGAATAATTATTGAATAGATCTTATTTACAAAATTACTAAGTGATATAAGTCTTAAATCAGAAAAGGTGGTAACATTCAACTTCTTTGGCAGCAGCACTACATTAGTATGTGTAATGAACCTTGGAAATTTATACCCACTAAAAAAGGCTATCACCATTCTACGAAGATCATCTGCTATTATTTCCCATGCATCCTGATAAAAAACACCAGTCATACCATCAGGACCTCCAACACTATCTCTATTTAACTCCATCACAACAAATTTAACTTTCTCTTTTGTTGGAACCTTTATAATATCATTATTCAGCTCTTCTATAACAACAGTAGGTAAAGAATCCAACATGTCAAAATTATGATAATCTTTCTATTTATGAAATTGATTCTGGTAAAACATTACTGCAGCTTCAGTAATTTCTTTCTTGTTATCTAGTCATTTCCCTTCCTTATTCTGTATTCTACTGATGGTTAATCTTGATCTTCTACCCTTCGCAATGGCATGAAAGAATTTAGTATTCTTCTCACCCTCTTTGAACCACTGAAAACCAGCTTTTTGCTTCCAGTATTCTTCTTCTCTTTTCAATTGCATTGTTAATTTTGCCTGAATCTTAAATAAAGAAGCTCTATTCTCTCCAGATGGATTATCTTCAAACTGTTTCTCCTTAATCTTGATAACTTTCTCTAGTGTTGCTATCTCTTGGAAAATATTCCCAAAGGATTGCTTACTCCATATAGTCAATGCAACTTTGGTTCTCTTGAGTTTCTGATGAAAGACCATAAATGTAATGCCATAACCTACCTCTTTCCAATTCTACTGAATAATTTCCTTGTAAGATTTCTCCTTAAGCTAGAAATTTAGAAACTTAAATTGTTTAATTATCTGCTCCTGAATAGTATTGCAGTAAAGTAGCATGAGAGCATGATCAGACCCACTTCTAGGTAAGTTTTCTACATTCAATATTGGAAAGAGATCTTGAATTTTATCATTCACCAATACTCTATTCAATCTTTTAAAAATGCATTCATCTTCAGCTCTTCCATTCCACCATGTGAACTTACTTCCCTTAAATTGAACTTCTTATAAATTACAGTTACTTATGCAGTGGTTAAAGTCATCTGTTTCCTCAAAAGTAACTGGTAAGCCACCAAGTTTCTCATCAGCATGCCTAATCACATTAAAATCACCTTCTATAATCCATGGCTCATTGATATTATCACTCATATTTTCCAGAGAATTCCACAATACAGTTCTTTTTATTTGATTACATTTTGCATAGACTAAAGTGACAAATATTACCACTCCTGCCTACTGATTTTGTAACCTTAGTGTGAATTGCTGCTCCTCATCACTAATTATGTTCACCTCCAGATTTGACTCAAAGAAAGCCTATATCTTTCCTGACGTGTTCACTGCTGCATGTTCTATTCCCAGTCTTCTTTTAAACTCCTCAATACTCTTCCCCTCCTGAAAAGGTTCCATTAGATCAATGAAATCAAAGTAAAACCTTTTATGAATTGTTATTAATCTAGTAAAAGCTTTTTTAGTGTTAACAACCCTTATGTTCCAGATTAAGGCATTCATTTAGAAACTAAATCTGCTGTTTGACTCCTTATCTGTATTGTACTGTTACTAGATTCCTTGTTTTTCTTATTCTTTTTGCTATGCTTCTTTCTTAGTGACTTAGCCTATTTTAGAGATAAGCCCCTGCCTGTATTACATCTTCCACATTATCAACTAAATTCTCCTTATCCAAATCATCTTCATTGGTATTGACTGATTCCATCATGTTGCTGACTTCTATAGAGATAGTCATAATATTCTCTAGAATAAGCTCTTGAGAGTTATGTTGCTGCATAATCACCATTTCTGTTGATTCAACTGGCCCCCATCCTGATTCATCTTCCTTAGATTTAGACTCATCACCTGGTGTTTGCATCTCGATCTAATCCATCCTTTTGTTGTCTGTTTATTGTTGTTACTGATCCTGATCATCTGCTACTTTCTCATTTATTGCTGCATCATCCACTTTCCCAAAAGTTTTATTGACCCAATCTTTGGTACATTTCTTCTCCTTTGCAGAATCCATTCCTCTATATTGGTATCCTCTACTTATTTCTGTACTTTGTCTTACTGCTTCAATGCATTAAAAGTATTTGATGTTTGTATAGCCTTTTCTGACTCTTTCAGTTCTCCTAAAATGTGTCCAAATTTATCCTTTCTGTATCTGTTCTTCCTTAGTTTCCATGGATTGGTTTCCCTCTCAGGATCTGCACTCATTCCATCATTATGCTTTTATTACACACCCTCTCCATTGCTCTATTGATTACCATTTTTTGCTTGCTTTTTATCGAATAGTTCCAGATGAATATCCCAATAAGTTTCTTTATCATGTGTTTGTAAACCACATTTTTTATAGTACTTTGGTTTATGATCATACTGTATTTTAATCCACTTTGACTTAATGCTCCCTGTAATATCATCTTCTTCATTAATCTTGATTTTGTGTGGCAGTTTAGCAACTAAGTCAGCCTCAATCTTGACTCTTGCACAACTTGGCCTTGTATGATTCCTTGTAGCCATATCCACTATAAGAGGTTTGCCCACAGCTGAAGCAATAGAAAATATAGCTTCCTTGGTAAAAAAGTTTGGTGGTAGATCTAGAAAAGAGATCCATGCTACACCAATGGTTATTTCTACATCCGGTTCAAACCATGGATCCCATTTAAGGGTTCTTATTTTCCAATACTGATCTTTTGCTTTGATATAATAGGATGAAGTAGATAGTAATTGCACATAATCTTCTAATTGATTCAAACGAATCAATATATGCCTTGTATCTAAAACACTAATTGTACACTCACCCTTGATTGCACGTTATTTAGGTATCAATTTTCTACGATAATTAATATCAGGTCTTTCATAAGAGAACTTACCAATGATTACATGTTGTAAGTTTTCCTAAATTATTAAACTTTTTACTTCAGAAGCCTTCCATGTTATGGATGGTTCTCCATGCTGCATTATAATTGGCTTTGGTGACACTTTTGCATATTCTTGACCTGAAGAATTTGGTTTAAGAACTTCTGTATATTTCAAAGGTTATATTTTATCTACTACTAGTTGAGATGTGTTCTCCGATGGGATTAACCCACCGAAAAAGGAAGCCATTCAATCGAAAAATGGATCTACGTAATCTATTATGCTTGGGCCATTTCTAGGGTTAACCTTTGGTAAATGCTTTCAATACGTTATTGGTATAGATTGATTAGCATCTATTTGGTAGTTCTTGTTTATGTGTTCTATAATTGCTAGGTTGTTTTCCTTGAACACCTTCTTATATGAAACTACACGTTTCGTTTGTGGCCTCATTCTAGAGGAATCAAACTTTGGAAATTCTTTGGATTCTAGGTGAAGAGTTCATTATCGTGATTTGATAACTTTTATGATGCTTGTTGCTTTTTTTCCTATTTACTGGACCCAACCTCTCAAACACTGAAGTTCTTGTGGTTGATTTTCTAAGTCGATCAAAGACGGAAACCCTTTTATTGGAAGCGTAGACTCTTCTTCCAGGGTAATGTGGTTGCTAAATTCTCTTCTTATGGAGATGCTGGAGGTGGTGGCGTGTATCTTAGACCTTCACATGCTTTCCTGGAAGTATTTTCTGATGGGATTTTACACTTAGAAAGCCAAAAGTGATAGAGATTTGTTGAGAACTAACTTTCTTATCATTAAAGAAGATATTTTTTTTCATTTGACAGTTGCATGATTGTCTTTGAAGACTATATTTCTCTAGAGGGTGACCCATAAGCCTATGATACTTGTAATAGTTTGGGTCACTAGTCCTTCTAGCTTTGTCGGGCCGCTCCATCTTTGATAGATCAATAAGCTTATGCTTGAGAAGTTCATTGAAAATTTTGGCAACATCGGATCAAGGAAAGTATATTTCTTTTCTTGCATCTCATTCAAAGTCAATTTCTGATTTGGACGTGCTTGAGAAGTCGTCTTCACTCTTTCCTTGTTGCTCACCTTTATGGTGAACTTCATAGGAAACATATCGACATTCATGGATTCCTTATTGTTTTTTCTATGGACAAACTTGCTTAATCTTCTGGGTTATTATTTATTCTTTCCCCTTCGAGGGTCATGGATAGGCACTACTTTTTTTCTGATAGAAGACATGCTCAACTCTATGTCTTAAGCACGGGTAGCTAAATCTTTAAAAGATTTTGGTTTAATGCCTTGTAATATATAGAGAAGCTCCCAATGCATTTCTTTTATGCACATCTCTATTGTAGAAGTTTAATCAAGCCTATCTTTCCAATTTAGGCTCATATTTATTTATCGAGTGATGAAGACAATGTCTGGTTCATCCTTTATTTGACAAGTATTTGTGAACCATGCTCACCATATGTATTATGCTATAGACGCGTTCAGGAACTCATGCTCCAGTTGCTCCCAGCTATCAATGGAATTAGACTCAACATCCTTGTTCCTATCGAAGTCCTTTCCTTTTAGGGAACAGACAAATTATTTGACAAGGTAGCCACTATAGGTTCTAACATTATTGCATGTCTCAACAAAATGCACAACATATTGCTTTAGATTCCCTTTACCCTCAAATTATTAGGGGATTGATAGCCAGTAAATATTTTAAAGCTATTAATCCTTGTAGTGTAGGGCTTTGCATACGTCAAGGAAGACTTGGTGGCAATATCGTACTTATCTTGAATGTCCTTTCAATGAACTCTTTAAATTGATTAATAGGGATCATTCCTTTTGAAGAGACTTGTACATCCTTAGTAGGTGGTGTTTCTTTTTTAGGATATTCTATCTCATGAACTTTTGGAGCTTTTATAGGTGTATGTCTAGAATCTCTGTTTATCAAACCATTCATCCTATCCACCAACTTATCAATCCGAGCATCTTGATTTTGCACATATTTGGTCAGACCATCAACTGTCTTTGCCAGGTTTGTAAGCTGCTTTTCCATCGATGAGGCATCGATAACCATTGCTTGCACGATCATGGGGGAGTAACACGAATTGTCATATAAGTTGATATTTGAAGTGCAAAGATTACACGGTGCAAGTGGAGATGATACGTTAGTTGAAAGACCATCATTTTTCAAACCAAAGTGATTAAGTAGAGCTAGAGTTTTCTTAATTGTCTCTGCCACATTTCTCCTTTTTTCTGAAGCACTTGCATGGGACCTCACTTCTTTTGAGGTTGAAGATACAAAAATTAGAGTTGGTGTGGACGACACTTGTATGTTTGTTGTCCTAATAGGCTAGATTTACTCCTTATGACAGCTCCAAAGTTTCCAAAAGTAACACCATGGATGCTTTCTACTTTAGTAGAGAATTTAATCAGCAGCCTTAGAGGCAGTCGATTGAGAATTGACCTCTTTGAAGGTTATTTCTGTGTTCTTGAAGTTTGATATTAGAAAATTTGAGTTGAGAGGTACAAATTATCCCACTGGGAGTGCCAAAATTTATAGATAATAAATATACGTCGAGAAAATAATAATTGGGATAAGGAAAATGTTGCAATAATCGCTTTATTAATTTCAACATATGAGTGTTACAATCTCTATGAATTCTTTGATTCAGATTTTCAAATAAGAATTCAAGGGCTTCGAGCTTGATCTTGAATGTTCCTGAACTTGAAGGATTTGATCTTAACTGGTACTTGAATTTAAGGGCTTTTGAGCTTGTTCTTGAATCTTGTGGTCGTGATCCTGAATCTTGATATGTGGATTTGATGAACTTGATCTCAACTTGTACTTGAATTTAAAGACCTTTGAGCTTGTTCTTGAATCTTGTGGTCTTGATCTTGACTCTTGAATGCTTGATTTTTAGATAAATCTATGGCATTTGATCCATGAGCTCTCTCTTGCTTCTTATTAAAATTGTTAACTCTTCTTTTGAATATGAAATCTCCATTTATAGTTGTTGAAAAGGAAGAGTCATGATCAGTACAAACTCTTTCCAACTAATCATATTGAAGTAACATAGCCATATTTGATTAGTTGGAACATGTCATCTTGTACACGTGACATGATCCTATTGACTCATTTGCTTGACCTGGTGTGCATATAATTTGTCATGTGGCACCAATTGGGCTTCTATAATAAGATGACATCTTGGGTTTAGCAAAATAGACTCATCATTTGTAGTCCAAATTAATGGACTAACCCAATAAAATTTGGACTTTAATTATATCCATATTTATTGGATTTAAATAGTTAATCAAATTATATTAATCTATGATATTTATTTGGATTAATATATCCTGAATTTAATTGAATAAAATATGTTTGACTACACACTTTTTTAAAAAGTACATCCAAAGTTTAAAATACTTTTTAAAGTACTCTGGCCAAACACAACTCCAACTCTATTTTCAACTTCAAAATACCAAATAAAGTGAATACGTTTTTTATTTTCATGGCCAAACGGGTCCTAAAAATAATTGTTCAATTTTATTTGTATAATCTGAAAAATCAAGAGATAATTTACTATTTTTTTCTATTTTACCCGTGTTTTTAAAATACTATTCTATTTTTTAAAGGAATATGCCCAGTCAAACATGGACAAATAAAGATAGATAGAGGGAGTACACCATTTCAAAATCTTTATGCAACTTTACTTCTTATTTTTAGCAACTAAATATTGACATTTTGTTTTAGACAAACAAACATATATACCATGTGATACCATAAGGCTTTGCGATTTGCCTATATCAAAAGACATCGAGATCCTTGCCAAATAGGACAAATGTAATGTGATTTTTCTAAATAACACATGACTCCTAAAAAACAATATTTCTCATGTTAATTCATGACATTAAGACAATATTTATAGATATAATTGCTTATTAACATTCCAAAATACTCCTAAAATTGTTCCATATATACCTGTAGAAAATAAGAGCCTAGAATAATGATTAACACATACACTTGAGAAGGGAGAGAATTGAATAAAATGACAAAATCCAACTGATATATATTATTTTCAGGAAAAAAAAAAGAATTTAAAAGAAGACCATTAGCCTTTTGACTACATGGAAAAAATATTTCTTTATGTGCCAACGTTACATAGGATGCCATTTCATTTTGGAGTGTTCGAAATTACTTGATGCTATATTGCTAATATCATTTACATTATTTCAGTTCATTCAAAAATAAATTTTAATAAACTTGATCAGAATTAAAGATAATAATACTACACGAGTTTGCTCTTAATTAATTCCAAAGGCAACATTATTTTCTTTCTTTATTTTCTATATTCATGCTCATTTGCAAGGAAATAGATCAAGACAAGAGAGACTTACTGCTCCTATTGACCAATGAGTGGACTTCAACTCATTGCGCTCAAGTATGCTTATGTAGAATGGTAAAGAAGTTGCTTACATCACAAAACATCATTAGCACTTAATAACTTCGAAATATCAACTTAATTATTACAAATAAAAAAATTGATGAGTCAAATTAAAAGGCTAAACTCCCTATTTGATTTATGCTAAATATTTCCAGCTTACGTGAATTTTAGTCCTATTTGGTTTGCTGCTTTTTCAATTGACTTTCACCTAAACTTACATATTTAGGAGGTAGCGCTTACACGAAAATATATGTTATAATTGTATGTAGTATGTTTTCTACGTGAAACAACTATTCTTAAAGATTGGAGCAATGGTACAATTGATGCTTTTGGTTTTCTTGGAAAAAAAATTTTGGTTTTCTTGAAAAAGTTATTGTGATATTGATTATGGAAAAAATATCGTGTTGTTAGCTTTTTGAATGATGAATTTCAGTGTTTTGTTATTTTTAATTTGTTACATATAGTTGTGTTATATTATTATGCTCATATATAATATAGTTTGTTTTTCCTTTACCTTATAGTTTAGTTGTGTTTTCGTGTATTAATACCTATATGATTTAAACTTGATTTTGATATCAATGAAGAAATTTTGTGATTCTAATCTACTTTGGGTGATTCGTGTTGAAATATATTCTCGAGAGTTGATGCAGGCATGTGATCATGGACGTTGTATATATTTTTTTATTTTCGCTTGGTGTTCGACATTTGCATTGAGATCGACTAAATTCAAATTTGCGTCAGGAAGTCTCACATTAGGATGAATTGCTCTCTAACAAAGGTGAGTCTGTATTATATATTTAAATAAAAGACCTCTAATTAAGAATGTAGGAATACTTTTCACTTAATCTCACTCTTATTTGCTTTTAGTATTTCACGAACTAAAAGGCTAGAACATGAAGGTATATTCACAAAACGTATTTTCAAACGACCATAACTCCTTGTACATAATGATCTGGGTGAGCTACTATATATTAACGGAAATCTCTAAGAGTCCTCTTTCTAATGAAATTGGTTTCGTCCAATTTGGCTGTCGGAGTAATACGTTATGGTCGATCTACTTCAACCTATCAAAACAGTCCACCAAAGGACAGATTTGACATTATTTATTTTTTTAAGGGCAATTTGGTCATTTCACACCCCCTCTTGGATGAAAATTTGTCCATTTAATCCATAATTGAACCTTCAAAATTCATTTTCTCCATGAAACATTTGGAATAATGAAACCCTAGCCAAATTTCACCTTCAAATAACTTTCAATTTCACCGTAGAAATCCAAAATTAATCTGATAAACAAAATCCTCATTTCAAGACCTTCGAGGAGCACCCATTATTTGTCCGAACAGGATTCCGTAATCAAAAAGTCAATTTCAAGGTATATGGAGTTTTGAACAAGAGAAATCTTCCGTTCTTGTGCCCAAAGCTTTAATTTTATTATGGTTTTACATGATTTTGCAAGTAAGATTATGTCTAAATAATTCGATTATGAGATTATGATGGTTGAATGAATAAACTTTGATTTATATGATTATCTCAATGTTTTCATGATATGATTTAATAATTATCATTGCGAACTACACACTTTTACCACGAGGTGGTATTTTGATTTATTTTGGGATGTATGTCGAGATGGTATTTTGGAATAATATTTTGAGATATGTGTCAAGCTTTATGCTTCCCAATGAAGATTTAAATTATTGAATATATATTTGAGACATGAGATGTCTTGATATATATAATTGTAAATTTCATATTTTTATTTTGAATGATTTCGAGATATATGTTGAAATGGTATTTTGGAATGATTTTGAGATTTATGATAAGCTTAAAGCTTCTTTATGACGAAATTGAACCATTGAGCATATTGAGATATAACATTTGAGATGTTACCATGAGTCTTGATATTTTCTAAAAAATATTGATGTTGTCATGACTTGATAAATTGTTACATTTTGACATTTAAAAAGGTTGAGTTCTATTATTGAAATTTCATTATATTCGAAAATGGGTATACACTCAAATTACTTCATGAAGGATTTATAAGACTTTGAATTTTTTTTCCAATATGGATATACATGATTACTTCGTTACTCTACTTCTTAAATTGAGAATTTATGCTATGAATTGCATACTACTACAATAAATTGATATTTCTAAAGACTTTCGAGATAAAAGTCGTGATTTGAGTTGTACTACGGGATATGTATTCTTATTATGAATTGA